>NW_027370682.1:0-34134 GCF_046119375.1 Phyllobates terribilis
TTTTCAATGGCAAAAATCAATGAATATTGTAAATGCACAAACAGTAATATCTCCACATTGCACGGTGCAATTCTGAAATTTTTAGCTTTTTCCTGTTAATCCTAGCATGATAAAGAAGATTCAAAGAGAGTGAGATGCCAGCTCCTTTCATTCAGTCAGTAGCTTCAAACATTTCTGGTATATGAAAACATGTTTTTCAATGGCAAAAATCAATGAATATTGTAAATGCACAAACAGTAATATCTCCACATTGCAAGGTGCAATTCTGAAATTTTTTGCTTTTTCCTGCTAATCCTAGCATGATAAAGAAGATTCAAAGAGAGTGAGATGCCAGCTCCTTTCATTCAGTCAGTAGCTTCAAACATTTCTGGTATATGAAAAACATGTTTTTCAATGGCAAAAATCAATGAATATTGTAAATGCACAAACAGTAATATCTCCACATTGCACGGTGCAATTCTGAAATTTTTAGCTTTTTCCTGTTAATCCTAGCATGATAAAGAAGATTCAAAGAGAGTGAGATGCCAGCTCCTTTCATTCAGTCAGTAGCTTCAAACATTTCTGGTATATGAAAAACTTGTTTTTCAATGGCAAAAATCAATGAATATTGTAAATGCACAAACAGTAATATCTCCACATTGCAAGGTGCAATTCTGAAATTTTTTGCTTTTTCCTGTTAATCCTAGCATGATAAAGAAGATTCAAAGAGAGTGAGATGCCAGCTCCTTTCATTCAGTCAGTAGCTTCAAACATTTCTGGTATATGAAAAACATGTTTTTCAATGGCAAAAATCAATGAATATTGTAAATGCACAAACAGTAATATCTCCACATTGCAAGGTGCAATTCTGAAATTTTTTGCTTTTTCCTGCTAATCCTAGCATGATAAAGAAGATTCAAAGAGAGTGAGATGCCAGCTCCTTTCATTCAGTCAGTAGCTTCAAACATTTCTGGTATATGAAAAACATGTTTTTCAATGGCAAAAATCAATGAATATTGTAAATGCACAAACAGTAATATCTCCACATTGCAAGGTGCAATTCTGAAATTTTTTGCTTTTTCCTGCTAATCCTAGCATGATAAAGAAGATTCAAAGAGAGTGAGATGCCAGCTCCTTTCATTCAGTCAGTAGCTTCAAACATTTCTGGTATATGAAAAACATGTTTTTCAATGGCAAAAATCAATGAATATTGTAAATGCACAAACAGTAATATCTCCACATTGCACGGTGCAATTCTGAAATTTTTAGCTTTTTCCTGTTAATCCTAGCATGATAAAGAAGATTCAAAGAGAGTGAGATGCCAGCTCCTTTCATTCAGTCAGTAGCTTCAAACATTTCTGGTATATGAAAAACATGTTTTTCAATGGCAAAAATCAATGAATATTGTAAATGCACAAACAGTAATATCTCCACATTGCAAGGTGCAATTCTGAAATTTTTGCTTTTTCCTGCTAATCCTAGCATGATAAAGAAGATTCAAAGAGAGTGAGATGCCAGCTCCTTTCATTCAGTCAGTAGCTTCAAACATTTCTGGTATATGAAAAACATGTTTTTCAATGGCAAAAATCAATGAATATTGTAAATGCACAAACAGTAATATCTCCACATTGCAAGGTGCAATTCTGAAATTTTTTGCTCTTTTTCCCTGCTAATCCTAGCATGATAAAGAAGATTCAAAGAGAGTGAGATGCCAGCTCCTTTCATTCAGTCAGTAGCTTCAAACATTTCTGGTATATGAAAAACGTTTTTCAATGGCAAAAATCAATGAATATTGTAAATGCACAAACAGTAATATCTCCACATTGCAAGGTGCAATTCTGAAATTTTTTGCTTTTTCCTGCTAATCCTAGCATGATAAAGAAGATTCAAAGAGTGTGAGATGCCAGCTCCTTTCATTCAGTCAGTAGCTTCAAACATTTCTGGTATATGAAAAACATGTTTTTCAATGGCAAAAATCAATGAATATTGTAAATGCACAAACAGTAATATCTCCACATTGCACGGTGCAATTCTGAAATTTTTAGCTTTTTCCTGTTAATCCTAGCATGATAAAGAAGATTCAAAGAGAGTGAGATGCCAGCTCCTTTCATTCAGTCAGTAGCTTCAAACATTTCTGGTATATGAAAAACATGTTTTTCAATGGCAAAAATCAATGAATATTGTAAATGCACAAACAGTAATATCTCCACATTGCAAGGTGCAATTCTGAAATTTTTGCTTTTTCCTGCTAATCCAAGCATGATAAAGAAGATTCAAAGAGAGTGAGATGCCAGCTCCTTTCATTCAGTCAGTAGCTTCAAACATTTCTGGTATATGAAAAACATGTTTTTCAATGGCAAAAATCAATGAATATTCTAAATGCACAAACAGTAATATCTCCACATTGCAAGGTGCAATTCTGAAATTTTTTGCTTTTTCCTGTTAATCCTAGCATGATAAAGAAGATTCAAAGAGAGTCAGATGCCAGCTCCTTTCATTCAGTCAGTAGCTTCAAACATTTCTGGTATATGAAAAACATGTTTTTCAATGGCAAAAATCAATGAATATTGTAAATGCACAAACAGTAATATCTCCACATTGCAAGGTGCAATTCTGAAATTTTTTGCTTTTTCCTGCTAATCCTAGCATGCTAAAGAAGATTCAAAGAGAGTGAGATGCCAGCTCCTTTCATTCAGTCAGTAGCTTCAAACATTTCTGGTATATGAAAAACATGTTTTCAATGGCAAAAATCAATGAATATTCTAAATGCACAAACAGTAATATCTCCACATTGCAAGGTGCAATTCTGAAATTTTTTGCTTTTTCCTGTTAATCCTAGCATGATAAAGAAGATTCAAAGAGAGTCAGATGCCAGCTCCTTTCATTCAGTCAGTAGCTTCAAACATTTCTGGTATATGAAAAACATGTTTTTCAATGGCAAAAATCAATGAATATTGTAAATGCACAAACAGTAATATCTCCACATGCAAGGTGCAATTCTGAAATTTTTTGCTTTTTCCTGCTAATCCTAGCATGCTAAAGAAGATTCAAAGAGAGTGAGATGCCAGCTCCTTTCATTCAGTCAGTAGCTTCAAACATTTCTGGTATATGAAAAACATGTTTTTCAATGGCAAAAATCAATGAATATTGTAAATGCACAAACAGTAATATCTCCACATTGCACAGTGCAATTCTGAAATTTTTAGCTTTTTCCTGTTAATCCTAGCATGATAAAGAAGATTCAAAGAGAGTGAGATGCCAGCTCCTTTCATTCAGTCAGTAGCTTCAAACATTTCTGGTATATGAAAATCATGTTTTTCAATGGCAAAAATCAATGAATATTGTAAATGCACAAACAGTAATATCTCCACATTGCAAGGTGCAATTCTGAAATTTTTTGCTTTTTCCTGCTAATCCTAGCATGATAAAGAAGATTCAAAGAGAGTGAGATGCCAGCTCCTTTCATTCAGTCAGAAGCTTCAAACATTTCTGGTATATGAAAAACGTTTTTCAATGGCAAAAATCAATGAATATTGTAAATGCACAAACAGTAATATCTCCACATTGCACGGTGCAATTCTGAAATTTTTAGCTTTTTCCTGTTAATCCTAGCATGATAAAGAAGATTCAAAGAGAGTGAGATGCCAGCTCCTTTCATTCAGTCAGTAGCTTCAAACATTTCTGGTATATGAAAAACATGTTTTTCAATGGCAAAAATCAATGAATATTGTAAATGCACAAACAGTAATATCTCCACATTGCAAGGTGCAATTCTGAAATTTTTTGCTTTTTCCTGCTAATCCTAGCATGATAAAGAAGATTCAAAGAGAGTGAGATGCCAGCTCCTTTCATTCAGTCAGTAGCTTCAAACATTTCTGGTATATGAAAAACATGTTTTTCAATGGCAAAAATCAATGAATATTGTAAATGCACAAACAGTAATATCTCCACATTGCACGGTGCAATTCTGAAATTTTTAGCTTTTTCCTGTTAATCCTAGCATGATAAAGAAGATTCAAAGAGAGTGAGATGCCAGCTCCTTTCATTCAGTCAGTAGCTTCAAACATTTCTGGTATATGAAAAACATGTTTTTCAATGGCAAAAATCAATGAATATTGTAAATGCACAAACAGTAATATCTCCACATTGCAAGGTGCAATTCTGAAATTTTTTGCTTTTTCCTGTTAATCCTAGCATGATAAAGAAGATTCAAAGAGAGTGAGATGCCAGCTCCTTTCATTCAGTCAGTAGCTTCAAACATTTCTGGTATATGAAAAACATGTTTTTCAATGGCAAAAATCAATGAATATTGTAAATGCACAAACAGTAATATCTCCACATTGCAAGGTGCAATTCTGAAATTTTTTGCTTTTTCCTGCTAATCCTAGCATGATAAAGAAGATTCAAAGAGAGTGAGATGCCAGCTCCTTTCATTCAGTCAGTAGCTTCAAACATTTCTGGTATATGAAAAACATGTTTTTCAATGGCAAAAATCAATGAATATTGTAAATGCACAAACAGTAATATCTCCACATTGCAAGGTGCAATTCTGAAATTTTTTGCTTTTTCCTGCTAATCCTAGCATGATAAAGAAGATTCAAAGAGAGTGAGATGCCAGCTCCTTTCATTCAGTCAGTAGCTTCAAACATTTCTGGTATATGAAAAACATGTTTTTCAATGGCAAAAATCAATGAATATTGTAAATGCACAAACAGTAATATCTCCACATTGCACGGTGCAATTCTGAAATTTTTAGCTTTTTCCTGTTAATCCTAGCATGATAAAGAAGATTCAAAGAGAGTGAGATGCCAGCTCCTTTCATTCAGTCAGTAGCTTCAAACATTTCTGGTATATGAAAAACATGTTTTTCAATGGCAAAAATCAATGAATATTGTAAATGCACAAACAGTAATATCTCCACATTGCAAGGTGCAATTCTGAAATTTTTTGCTTTTTCCTGCTAATCCTAGCATGATAAAGAAGATTCAAAGAGAGTGAGATGCCAGCTCCTTTCATTCAGTCAGTAGCTTCAAACATTTCTGGTATATGAAAAACATGTTTTTCAATGGCAAAAATCAATGAATATTGTAAATGCACAAACAGTAATATCTCCACATTGCAAGGTGCAATTCTGAAATTTTTTGCTTTTTCCTGCTAATCCTAGCATGATAAAGAAGATTCAAAGAGAGTGAGATGCCAGCTCCTTTCATTCAGTCAGTAGCTTCAAACATTTCTGGTATATGAAAAACGTTTTTCAATGGCAAAAATCAATGAATATTGTAAATGCACAAACAGTAATATCTCCACATTGCAAGGTGCAATTCTGAAATTTTTTGCTTTTTCCTGCTAATCCTAGCATGATAAAGAAGATTCAAAGAGTGTGAGATGCCAGCTCCTTTCATTCAGTCAGTAGCTTCAAACATTTCTGGTATATGAAAAACATGTTTTTCAATGGCAAAAATCAATGAATATTGTAAATGCACAAACAGTAATATCTCCACATTGCACGGTGCAATTCTGAAATTTTTAGCTTTTTCCTGTTAATCCTAGCATGATAAAGAAGATTCAAAGAGAGTGAGATGCCAGCTCCTTTCATTCAGTCAGTAGCTTCAAACATTTCTGGTATATGAAAAACATGTTTTTCAATGGCAAAAATCAATGAATATTGTAAATGCACAAACAGTAATATCTCCACATTGCAAGGTGCAATTCTGAAATTTTTTGCTTTTTCCTGCTAATCCAAGCATGATAAAGAAGATTCAAAGAGAGTGAGATGCCAGCTCCTTTCATTCAGTCAGTAGCTTCAAACATTTCTGGTATATGAAAAACATGTTTTTCAATGGCAAAAATCAATGAATATTCTAAATGCACAAACAGTAATATCTCCACATTGCAAGGTGCAATTCTGAAATTTTTTGCTTTTTCCTGTTAATCCTAGCATGATAAAGAAGATTCAAAGAGAGTCAGATGCCAGCTCCTTTCATTCAGTCAGTAGCTTCAAACATTTCTGGTATATGAAAAACATGTTTTTCAATGGCAAAAATCAATGAATATTGTAAATGCACAAACAGTAATATCTCCACATTGCAAGGTGCAATTCTGAAATTTTTTGCTTTTTCCTGCTAATCCTAGCATGCTAAAGAAGATTCAAAGAGAGTGAGATGCCAGCTCCTTTCATTCAGTCAGTAGCTTCAAACATTTCTGGTATATGAAAAACATGTTTTTCAATGGCAAAAATCAATGAATATTGTAAATGCACAAACAGTAATATCTCCACATTGCACAGTGCAATTCTGAAATTTTTAGCTTTTTCCTGTTAATCCTAGCATGATAAAGAAGATTCAAAGAGAGTGAGATGCCAGCTCCTTTCATTCAGTCAGTAGCTTCAAACATTTCTGGTATATGAAAATCATGTTTTTCAATGGCAAAAATCAATGAATATTGTAAATGCACAAACAGTAATATCTCCACATTGCAAGGTGCAATTCTGAAATTTTTTGCTTTTTCCTGCTAATCCTAGCATGATAAAGAAGATTCAAAGAGAGTGAGATGCCAGCTCCTTTCATTCAGTCAGAAGCTTCAAACATTTCTGGTATATGAAAAACGTTTTTCAATGGCAAAAATCAATGAATATTGTAAATGCACAAACAGTAATATCTCCACATTGCACGGTGCAATTCTGAAATTTTTAGCTTTTTCCTGTTAATCCTAGCATGATAAAGAAGATTCAAAGAGAGTGAGATGCCAGCTCCTTTCATTCAGTCAGTAGCTTCAAACATTTCTGGTATATGAAAAACATGTTTTTCAATGGCAAAAATCAATGAATATTGTAAATGCACAAACAGTAATATCTCCACATTGCAAGGTGCAATTCTGAAATTTTTTGCTTTTTCCTGCTAATCCTAGCATGATAAAGAAGATTCAAAGAGAGTGAGATGCCAGCTCCTTTCATTCAGTCAGTAGCTTCAAACATTTCTGGTATATGAAAAACGTTTTTCAATGGCAAAAATCAATGAATATTGTAAATGCACAAACAGTAATATCTCCACATTGCAAGGTGCAATTCTGAAATTTTTTGCTTTTTCCTGCTAATCCTAGCATGATAAAGAAGATTCAAAGAGTGTGAGATGCCAGCTCCTTTCATTCAGTCAGTAGCTTCAAACATTTCTGGTATATGAAAAACATGTTTTTCAATGGCAAAAATCAATGAATATTGTAAATGCACAAACAGTAATATCTCCACATTGCACGGTGCAATTCTGAAATTTTTTGCTTTTTCCTGTTAATCCTAGCATGATAAAGAAGATTCAAAGAGAGTGAGATGCCAGCTCCTTTCATTCAGTCAGTAGCTTCAAACATTTCTGGTATATGAAAAACATGTTTTTCAATGGCAAAAATCAATGAATATTGTAAATGCACAAACAGTAATATCTCCACATTGCAAGGTGCAATTCTGAAATTTTTTGCTTTTTCCTGCTAATCCTAGCATGATAAAGAAGATTCAAAGAGAGTGAGATGCCAGCTCCTTTCATTCAGTCAGTAGCTTCAAACATTTCTGGTATATGAAAAACGTTTTTCAATGGCAAAAATCAATGAATATTGTAAATGCACAAACAGTAATATCTCCACATTGCAAGGTGCAATTCTGAAATTTTTTGCTTTTTCCTGCTAATCCTAGCATGATAAAGAAGATTCAAAGAGTGTGAGATGCCAGCTCCTTTCATTCAGTCAGTAGCTTCAAACATTTCTGGTATATGAAAAACATGTTTTTCAATGGCAAAAATCAATGAATATTGTAAATGCACAAACAGTAATATCTCCACATTGCACGGTGCAATTCTGAAATTTTTAGCTTTTTCCTGTTAATCCTAGCATGATAAAGAAGATTCAAAGAGAGTGAGATGCCAGCTCCTTTCATTCAGTCAGTAGCTTCAAACATTTCTGGTATATGAAAAACATGTTTTTCAATGGCAAAAATCAATGAATATTGTAAATGCACAAACAGTAATATCTCCACATTGCAAGGTGCAATTCTGAAATTTTTTGCTTTTTCCTGCTAATCCAAGCATGGTAAAGAAGATTCAAAGAGAGTGAGATGCCAGCTCCTTTCATTCAGTCAGTAGCTTCAAACATTTCTGGTATATGAAAAACATGTTTTTCAATGGCAAAAATCAATGAATATTCTAAATGCACAAACAGTAATATCTCCACATTGCAAGGTGCAATTCTGAAATTTTTTGCTTTTTCCTGTTAATCCTAGCATGATAAAGAA
Organism: Phyllobates terribilis; assembly: GCF_046119375.1. Classification (NCBI taxonomy): domain Eukaryota; kingdom Metazoa; phylum Chordata; class Amphibia; order Anura; family Dendrobatidae; genus Phyllobates; species Phyllobates terribilis. Next base: position 8,252 of record NW_027370682.1, read on the forward strand.
GATTCAAAGAGAGTCAGATGCCAGCTCCTTTCATTCAGTCAGTAGCTTCAAACATTTCTGGTATATGAAAAACATGTTTTTCAATGGCAAAAATCAATGAATATTGTAAATGCACAAACAGTAATATCTCCACATTGCAAGGTGCAATTCTGAAATTTTTTGCTTTTTCCTGCTAATCCTAGCATGCTAAAGAAGATTCAAAGAGAGTGAGATGCCAGCTCCTTTCATTCAGTCAGTAGCTTCAAACATTTCTGGTATATGAAAAACATGTTTTTCAATGGCAAAAATCAATGAATATTGTAAATGCACAAACAGTAATATCTCCACATTGCACAGTGCAATTCTGAAATTTTTAGCTTTTTCCTGTTAATCCTAGCATGATAAAGAAGATTCAAAGAGAGTGAGATGCCAGCTCCTTTCATTCAGTCAGTAGCTTCAAACATTTCTGGTATATGAAAATCATGTTTTTCAATGGCAAAAATCAATGAATATTGTAAATGCACAAACAGTAATATCTCCACATTGCAAGGTGCAATTCTGAAATTTTTTGCTTTTTCCTGCTAATCCTAGCATGATAAAGAAGATTCAAAGAGAGTGAGATGCCAGCTCCTTTCATTCAGTCAGAAGCTTCAAACATTTCTGGTATATGAAAAACGTTTTTCAATGGCAAAAATCAATGAATATTGTAAATGCACAAACAGTAATATCTCCACATTGCACGGTGCAATTCTGAAATTTTTAGCTTTTTCCTGTTAATCCTAGCATGATAAAGAAGATTCAAAGAGAGTGAGATGCCAGCTCCTTTCATTCAGTCAGTAGCTTCAAACATTTCTGGTATATGAAAAACATGTTTTTCAATGGCAAAAATCAATGAATATTGTAAATGCACAAACAGTAATATCTCCACATTGCAAGGTGCAATTCTGAAATTTTTTGCTTTTTCCTGCTAATCCTAGCATGATAAAGAAGATTCAAAGAGAGTGAGATGCCAGCTCCTTTCATTCAGTCAGTAGCTTCAAACATTTCTGGTATATGAAAAACATGTTTTTCAATGGCAAAAATCAATGAATATTGTAAATGCACAAACAGTAATATCTCCACATTGCACGGTGCAATTCTGAAATTTTTAGCTTTTTCCTGTTAATCCTAGCATGATAAAGAAGATTCAAAGAGAGTGAGATGCCAGCTCCTTTCATTCAGTCAGTAGCTTCAAACATTTCTGGTATATGAAAAACATGTTTTTCAATGGCAAAAATCAATGAATATTGTAAATGCACAAACAGTAATATCTCCACATTGCAAGGTGCAATTCTGAAATTTTTTGCTTTTTCCTGTTAATCCTAGCATGATAAAGAAGATTCAAAGAGAGTGAGATGCCAGCTCCTTTCATTCAGTCAGTAGCTTCAAACATTTCTGGTATATGAAAAACATGTTTTTCAATGGCAAAAATCAATGAATATTGTAAATGCACAAACAGTAATATCTCCACATTGCAAGGTGCAATTCTGAAATTTTTTGCTTTTTCCTGCTAATCCTAGCATGATAAAGAAGATTCAAAGAGAGTGAGATGCCAGCTCCTTTCATTCAGTCAGTAGCTTCAAACATTTCTGGTATATGAAAAACATGTTTTTCAATGGCAAAAATCAATGAATATTGTAAATGCACAAACAGTAATATCTCCACATTGCAAGGTGCAATTCTGAAATTTTTTGCTTTTTCCTGCTAATCCTAGCATGATAAAGAAGATTCAAAGAGAGTGAGATGCCAGCTCCTTTCATTCAGTCAGTAGCTTCAAACATTTCTGGTATATGAAAAACATGTTTTTCAATGGCAAAAATCAATGAATATTGTAAATGCACAAACAGTAATATCTCCACATTGCAAGGTGCAATTCTGAAATTTTTTGCTTTTTCCTGCTAATCCTAGCATGATAAAGAAGATTCAAAGAGAGTGAGATGCCAGCTCCTTTCATTCAGTCAGTAGCTTCAAACATTTCTGGTATATGAAAAACATGTTTTTCAATGGCAAAAATCAATGAATATTGTAAATGCACAAACAGTAATATCTCCACATTGCAAGGTGCAATTCTGAAATTTTTTGCTTTTTCCTGCTAATCCTAGCATGATAAAGAAGATTCAAAGAGAGTGAGATGCCAGCTCCTTTCATTCAGTCAGTAGCTTCAAACATTTCTGGTATATGAAAAACGTTTTTCAATGGCAAAAATCAATGAATATTGTAAATGCACAAACAGTAATATCTCCACATTGCAAGGTGCAATTCTGAAATTTTTTGCTTTTTCCTGCTAATCCTAGCATGATAAAGAAGATTCAAAGAGTGTGAGATGCCAGCTCCTTTCATTCAGTCAGTAGCTTCAAACATTTCTGGTATATGAAAAACATGTTTTTCAATGGCAAAAATCAATGAATATTGTAAATGCACAAACAGTAATATCTCCACATTGCACGGTGCAATTCTGAAATTTTTAGCTTTTTCCTGTTAATCCTAGCATGATAAAGAAGATTCAAAGAGAGTGAGATGCCAGCTCCTTTCATTCAGTCAGTAGCTTCAAACATTTCTGGTATATGAAAAACATGTTTTTCAATGGCAAAAATCAATGAATATTGTAAATGCACAAACAGTAATATCTCCACATTGCAAGGTGCAATTCTGAAATTTTTTGCTTTTTCCTGCTAATCCTAGCATGATAAAGAAGATTCAAAGAGAGTGAGATGCCAGCTCCTTTCATTCAGTCAGTAGCTTCAAACATTTCTGGTATATGAAAAACGTTTTTCAATGGCAAAAATCAATGAATATTGTAAATGCACAAACAGTAATATCTCCACATTGCAAGGTGCAATTCTGAAATTTTTTGCTTTTTCCTGCTAATCCTAGCATGATAAAGAAGATTCAAAGAGTGTGAGATGCCAGCTCCTTTCATTCAGTCAGTAGCTTCAAACATTTCTGGTATATGAAAAACATGTTTTTCAATGGCAAAAATCAATGAATATTGTAAATGCACAAACAGTAATATCTCCACATTGCACGGTGCAATTCTGAAATTTTTAGCTTTTTCCTGTTAATCCTAGCATGATAAAGAAGATTCAAAGAGAGTGAGATGCCAGCTCCTTTCATTCAGTCAGTAGCTTCAAACATTTCTGGTATATGAAAAACATGTTTTTCAATGGCAAAAATCAATGAATATTGTAAATGCACAAACAGTAATATCTCCACATTGCAAGGTGCAATTCTGAAATTTTTTGCTTTTTCCTGCTAATCCAAGCATGATAAAGAAGATTCAAAGAGAGTGAGATGCCAGCTCCTTTCATTCAGTCAGTAGCTTCAAACATTTCTGGTATATGAAAAACATGTTTTTCAATGGCAAAAATCAATGAATATTCTAAATGCACAAACAGTAATATCTCCACATTGCAAGGTGCAATTCTGAAATTTTTTGCTTTTTCCTGTTAATCCTAGCATGATAAAGAAGATTCAAAGAGAGTCAGATGCCAGCTCCTTTCATTCAGTCAGTAGCTTCAAACATTTCTGGTATATGAAAAACATGTTTTTCAATGGCAAAAATCAATGAATATTGTAAATGCACAAACAGTAATATCTCCACATTGCAAGGTGCAATTCTGAAATTTTTTGCTTTTTCCTGCTAATCCTAGCATGCTAAAGAAGATTCAAAGAGAGTGAGATGCCAGCTCCTTTCATTCAGTCAGTAGCTTCAAACATTTCTGGTATATGAAAAACATGTTTTTCAATGGCAAAAATCAATGAATATTGTAAATGCACAAACAGTAATATCTCCACATTGCACAGTGCAATTCTGAAATTTTTAGCTTTTTCCTGTTAATCCTAGCATGATAAAGAAGATTCAAAGAGAGTGAGATGCCAGCTCCTTTCATTCAGTCAGTAGCTTCAAACATTTCTGGTATATGAAAATCATGTTTTTCAATGGCAAAAATCAATGAATATTGTAAATGCACAAACAGTAATATCTCCACATTGCAAGGTGCAATTCTGAAATTTTTTGCTTTTTCCTGCTAATCCTAGCATGATAAAGAAGATTCAAAGAGAGTGAGATGCCAGCTCCTTTCATTCAGTCAGAAGCTTCAAACATTTCTGGTATATGAAAAACGTTTTTCAATGGCAAAAATCAATGAATATTGTAAATGCACAAACAGTAATATCTCCACATTGCACGGTGCAATTCTGAAATTTTTAGCTTTTTCCTGTTAATCCTAGCATGATAAAGAAGATTCAAAGAGAGTGAGATGCCAGCTCCTTTCATTCAGTCAGTAGCTTCAAACATTTCTGGTATATGAAAAACATGTTTTTCAATGGCAAAAATCAATGAATATTGTAAATGCACAAACAGTAATATCTCCACATTGCAAGGTGCAATTCTGAAATTTTTTGCTTTTTCCTGCTAATCCTAGCATGATAAAGAAGATTCAAAGAGAGTGAGATGCCAGCTCCTTTCATTCAGTCAGTAGCTTCAAACATTTCTGGTATATGAAAAACGTTTTTCAATGGCAAAAATCAATGAATATTGTAAATGCACAAACAGTAATATCTCCACATTGCAAGGTGCAATTCTGAAATTTTTTGCTTTTTCCTGCTAATCCTAGCATGATAAAGAAGATTCAAAGAGTGTGAGATGCCAGCTCCTTTCATTCAGTCAGTAGCTTCAAACATTTCTGGTATATGAAAAACATGTTTTTCAATGGCAAAAATCAATGAATATTGTAAATGCACAAACAGTAATATCTCCACATTGCACGGTGCAATTCTGAAATTTTTTGCTTTTTCCTGTTAATCCTAGCATGATAAAGAAGATTCAAAGAGAGTGAGATGCCAGCTCCTTTCATTCAGTCAGTAGCTTCAAACATTTCTGGTATATGAAAAACATGTTTTTCAATGGCAAAAATCAATGAATATTGTAAATGCACAAACAGTAATATCTCCACATTGCAAGGTGCAATTCTGAAATTTTTTGCTTTTTCCTGCTAATCCTAGCATGATAAAGAAGATTCAAAGAGAGTGAGATGCCAGCTCCTTTCATTCAGTCAGTAGCTTCAAACATTTCTGGTATATGAAAAACGTTTTTCAATGGCAAAAATCAATGAATATTGTAAATGCACAAACAGTAATATCTCCACATTGCAAGGTGCAATTCTGAAATTTTTTGCTTTTTCCTGCTAATCCTAGCATGATAAAGAAGATTCAAAGAGTGTGAGATGCCAGCTCCTTTCATTCAGTCAGTAGCTTCAAACATTTCTGGTATATGAAAAACATGTTTTTCAATGGCAAAAATCAATGAATATTGTAAATGCACAAACAGTAATATCTCCACATTGTTTCTGGTATATGAAAAACATGTTTTTCAATGGCAAAAATCAATGAATATTGTAAATGCACAAAACAGTAATAGATGCCAGCTCCTTTCATTCAGTCAGTAGCTTCAAACATTTCTGGTATATGAAAAACATGTTTTTCAATGGCAAAAATCAATGAATATTGTAAATGCACAAACAGTAATATCTCCACATTGCAAGGTGCAATTCTGAAATTTTTTGCTTTTTCCTGCTAATCCAAGCATGGTAAAGAAGATTCAAAGAGAGTGAGATGCCAGCTCCTTTCATTCAGTCAGTAGCTTCAAACATTTCTGGTATATGAAAAACATGTTTTTCAATGGCAAAAATCAATGAATATTCTAAATGCACAAACAGTAATATCTCCACATTGCAAGGTGCAATTCTGAAATTTTTTGCTTTTTCCTGTTAATCCTAGCATGATAAAGAAGATTCAAAGAGAGTCAGATGCCAGCTCCTTTCATTCAGTCAGTAGCTTCAAACATTTCTGGTATATGAAAAACATGTTTTTCAATGGCAAAAATCAATGAATATTGTAAATGCACAAACAGTAATATCTCCACATTGCAAGGTGCAATTCTGAAATTTTTTGCTTTTTCCTGCTAATCCTAGCATGCTAAAGAAGATTCAAAGAGAGTGAGATGCCAGCTCCTTTCATTCAGTCAGTAGCTTCAAACATTTCTGGTATATGAAAAACATGTTTTTCAATGGCAAAAATCAATGAATATTGTAAATGCACAAACAGTAATATCTCCACATTGCACAGTGCAATTCTGAAATTTTTAGCTTTTTCCTGTTAATCCTAGCATGATAAAGAAGATTCAAAGAGAGTGAGATGCCAGCTCCTTTCATTCAGTCAGTAGCTTCAAACATTTCTGGTATATGAAAATCATGTTTTTCAATGGCAAAAATCAATGAATATTGTAAATGCACAAACAGTAATATCTCCACATTGCAAGGTGCAATTCTGAAATTTTTTGCTTTTTCCTGCTAATCCTAGCATGATAAAGAAGATTCAAAGAGAGTGAGATGCCAGCTCCTTTCATTCAGTCAGAAGCTTCAAACATTTCTGGTATATGAAAAACGTTTTTCAATGGCAAAAATCAATGAATATTGTAAATGCACAAACAGTAATATCTCCACATTGCACGGTGCAATTCTGAAATTTTTAGCTTTTTCCTGTTAATCCTAGCATGATAAAGAAGATTCAAAGAGAGTGAGATGCCAGCTCCTTTCATTCAGTCAGTAGCTTCAAACATTTCTGGTATATGAAAAACATGTTTTTCAATGGCAAAAATCAATGAATATTGTAAATGCACAAACAGTAATATCTCCACATTGCAAGGTGCAATTCTGAAATTTTTTGCTTTTTCCTGCTAATCCTAGCATGATAAAGAAGATTCAAAGAGAGTGAGATGCCAGCTCCTTTCATTCAGTCAGTAGCTTCAAACATTTCTGGTATATGAAAAACATGTTTTTCAATGGCAAAAATCAATGAATATTGTAAATGCACAAACAGTAATATCTCCACATTGCACGGTGCAATTCTGAAATTTTTAGCTTTTTCCTGTTAATCCTAGCATGATAAAGAAGATTCAAAGAGAGTGAGATGCCAGCTCCTTTCATTCAGTCAGTAGCTTCAAACATTTCTGGTATATGAAAAACATGTTTTTCAATGGCAAAAATCAATGAATATTGTAAATGCACAAACAGTAATATCTCCACATTGCAAGGTGCAATTCTGAAATTTTTTGCTTTTTCCTGTTAATCCTAGCATGATAAAGAAGATTCAAAGAGAGTGAGATGCCAGCTCCTTTCATTCAGTCAGTAGCTTCAAACATTTCTGGTATATGAAAAACATGTTTTTCAATGGCAAAAATCAATGAATATTGTAAATGCACAAACAGTAATATCTCCACATTGCAAGGTGCAATTCTGAAATTTTTTGCTTTTTCCTGCTAATCCTAGCATGATAAAGAAGATTCAAAGAGAGTGAGATGCCAGCTCCTTTCATTCAGTCAGTAGCTTCAAACATTTCTGGTATATGAAAAACATGTTTTTCAATGGCAAAAATCAATGAATATTGTAAATGCACAAACAGTAATATCTCCACATTGCAAGGTGCAATTCTGAAATTTTTTGCTTTTTCCTGCTAATCCTAGCATGATAAAGAAGATTCAAAGAGAGTGAGATGCCAGCTCCTTTCATTCAGTCAGAAGCTTCAAACATTTCTGGTATATGAAAAACGTTTTTCAATGGCAAAAATCAATGAATATTGTAAATGCACAAACAGTAATATCTCCACATTGCACGGTGCAATTCTGAAATTTTTTGCTTTTTCCTGTTAATCCTAGCATGATAAAGAAGATTCAAAGAGAGTGAGATGCCAGCTCCTTTCATTCAGTCAGTAGCTTCAAACATTTCTGGTATATGAAAAACATGTTTTTCAATGGCAAAAATCAATGAATATTGTAAATGCACAAACAGTAATATCTCCACATTGCAAGGTGCAATTCTGAAATTTTTTGCTTTTTCCTGCTAATCCTAGCATGATAAAGAAGATTCAAAGAGAGTGAGATGCCAGCTCCTTTCATTCAGTCAGTAGCTTCAAACATTTCTGGTATATGAAAAACGTTTTTCAATGGCAAAAATCAATGAATATTGTAAATGCACAAACAGTAATATCTCCACATTGCAAGGTGCAATTCTGAAATTTTTTGCTTTTTCCTGCTAATCCTAGCATGATAAAGAAGATTCAAAGAGTGTGAGATGCCAGCTCCTTTCATTCAGTCAGTAGCTTCAAACATTTCTGGTATATGAAAAACATGTTTTTCAATGGCAAAAATCAATGAATATTGTAAATGCACAAACAGTAATATCTCCACATTGCACGGTGCAATTCTGAAATTTTTTGCTTTTTCCTGTTAATCCTAGCATGATAAAGAAGATTCAAAGAGAGTGAGATGCCAGCTCCTTTCATTCAGTCAGTAGCTTCAAACATTTCTGGTATATGAAAAACATGTTTTTCAATGGCAAAAATCAATGAATATTGTAAATGCACAAACAGTAATATCTCCACATTGCAAGGTGCAATTCTGAAATTTTTTGCTTTTTCCTGCTAATCCTAGCATGATAAAGAAGATTCAAAGAGAGTGAGATGCCAGCTCCTTTCATTCAGTCAGTAGCTTCAAACATTTCTGGTATATGAAAAACGTTTTTCAATGGCAAAAATCAATGAATATTGTAAATGCACAAACAGTAATATCTCCACATTGCAAGGTGCAATTCTGAAATTTTTTGCTTTTTCCTGCTAATCCTAGCATGATAAAGAAGATTCAAAGAGTGTGAGATGCCAGCTCCTTTCATTCAGTCAGTAGCTTCAAACATTTCTGGTATATGAAAAACATGTTTTTCAATGGCAAAAATCAATGAATATTGTAAATGCACAAACAGTAATATCTCCACATTGCACGGTGCAATTCTGAAATTTTTAGCTTTTTCCTGTTAATCCTAGCATGATAAAGAAGATTCAAAGAGAGTGAGATGCCAGCTCCTTTCATTCAGTCAGTAGCTTCAAACATTTCTGGTATATGAAAAACATGTTTTTCAATGGCAAAAATCAATGAATATTGTAAATGCACAAACAGTAATATCTCCACATTGCAAGGTGCAATTCTGAAATTTTTTGCTTTTTCCTGCTAATCCAAGCATGGTAAAGAAGATTCAAAGAGAGTGAGATGCCAGCTCCTTTCATTCAGTCAGTAGCTTCAAACATTTCTGGTATATGAAAAACATGTTTTTCAATGGCAAAAATCAATGAATATTCTAAATGCACAAACAGTAATATCTCCACATTGCAAGGTGCAATTCTGAAATTTTTTGCTTTTTCCTGTTAATCCTAGCATGATAAAGAAGATTCAAAGAGAGTCAGATGCCAGCTCCTTTCATTCAGTCAGTAGCTTCAAACATTTCTGGTATATGAAAAACATGTTTTTCAATGGCAAAAATCAATGAATATTGTAAATGCACAAACAGTAATATCTCCACATTGCAAGGTGCAATTCTGAAATTTTTTGCTTTTTCCTGCTAATCCTAGCATGCTAAAGAAGATTCAAAGAGAGTGAGATGCCAGCTCCTTTCATTCAGTCAGTAGCTTCAAACATTTCTGGTATATGAAAAACATGTTTTTCAATGGCAAAAATCAATGAATATTGTAAATGCACAAACAGTAATATCTCCACATTGCACAGTGCAATTCTGAAATTTTTAGCTTTTTCCTGTTAATCCTAGCATGATAAAGAAGATTCAAAGAGAGTGAGATGCCAGCTCCTTTCATTCAGTCAGTAGCTTCAAACATTTCTGGTATATGAAAATCATGTTTTTCAATGGCAAAAATCAATGAATATTGTAAATGCACAAACAGTAATATCTCCACATTGCAAGGTGCAATTCTGAAATTTTTTGCTTTTTCCTGCTAATCCTAGCATGATAAAGAAGATTCAAAGAGAGTGAGATGCCAGCTCCTTTCATTCAGTCAGAAGCTTCAAACATTTCTGGTATATGAAAAACGTTTTTCAATGGCAAAAATCAATGAATATTGTAAATGCACAAACAGTAATATCTCCACATTGCACGGTGCAATTCTGAAATTTTTAGCTTTTTCCTGTTAATCCTAGCATGATAAAGAAGATTCAAAGAGAGTGAGATGCCAGCTCCTTTCATTCAGTCAGTAGCTTCAAACATTTCTGGTATATGAAAAACATGTTTTTCAATGGCAAAAATCAATGAATATTGTAAATGCACAAACAGTAATATCTCCACATTGCAAGGTGCAATTCTGAAATTTTTTGCTTTTTCCTGCTAATCCTAGCATGATAAAGAAGATTCAAAGAGAGTGAGATGCCAGCTCCTTTCATTCAGTCAGTAGCTTCAAACATTTCTGGTATATGAAAAACATGTTTTTCAATGGCAAAAATCAATGAATATTGTAAATGCACAAACAGTAATATCTCCACATTGCACGGTGCAATTCTGAAATTTTTAGCTTTTTCCTGTTAATCCTAGCATGATAAAGAAGATTCAAAGAGAGTGAGATGCCAGCTCCTTTCATTCAGTCAGTAGCTTCAAACATTTCTGGTATATGAAAAACATGTTTTTCAATGGCAAAAATCAATGAATATTGTAAATGCACAAACAGTAATATCTCCACATTGCAAGGTGCAATTCTGAAATTTTTTGCTTTTTCCTGTTAATCCTAGCATGATAAAGAAGATTCAAAGAGAGTGAGATGCCAGCTCCTTTCATTCAGTCAGTAGCTTCAAACATTTCTGGTATATGAAAAACATGTTTTTCAATGGCAAAAATCAATGAATATTGTAAATGCACAAACAGTAATATCTCCACATTGCAAGGTGCAATTCTGAAATTTTTTGCTTTTTCCTGCTAATCCTAGCATGATAAAGAAGATTCAAAGAGAGTGAGATGCCAGCTCCTTTCATTCAGTCAGTAGCTTCAAACATTTCTGGTATATGAAAAACATGTTTTTCAATGGCAAAAATCAATGAATATTGTAAATGCACAAACAGTAATATCTCCACATTGCAAGGTGCAATTCTGAAATTTTTTGCTTTTTCCTGCTAATCCTAGCATGATAAAGAAGATTCAAAGAGAGTGAGATGCCAGCTCCTTTCATTCAGTCAGTAGCTTCAAACATTTCTGGTATATGAAAAACATGTTTTTCAATGGCAAAAATCAATGAATATTGTAAATGCACAAACAGTAATATCTCCACATTGCAAGGTGCAATTCTGAAATTTTTTGCTTTTTCCTGCTAATCCTAGCATGATAAAGAAGATTCAAAGAGAGTGAGATGCCAGCTCCTTTCATTCAGTCAGTAGCTTCAAACATTTCTGGTATATGAAAAACGTTTTTCAATGGCAAAAATCAATGAATATTGTAAATACACAAACAGTAATATCTCCACATTGCAAGGTGCAATTCTGAAATTTTTTGCTTTTTCCTGCTAATCCTAGCATGATAAAGAAGATTCAAAGAGTGTGAGATGCCAGCTCCTTTCATTCAGTCAGTAGCTTCAAACATTTCTGGTATATGAAAAACATGTTTTTCAATGGCAAAAATCAATGAATATTGTAAATGCACAAACAGTAATATCTCCACATTGCACGGTGCAATTCTGAAATTTTTAGCTTTTTCCTGTTAATCCTAGCATGATAAAGAAGATTCAAAGAGAGTGAGATGCCAGCTCCTTTCATTCAGTCAGTAGCTTCAAACATTTCTGGTATATGAAAAACATGTTTTTCAATGGCAAAAATCAATGAATATTGTAAATGCACAAACAGTAATATCTCCACATTGCAAGGTGCAATTCTGAAATTTTTTGCTTTTTCCTGCTAATCCTAGCATGATAAAGAAGATTCAAAGAGAGTGAGATACCAGCTCCTTTCATTCAGTCAGTAGCTTCAAACATTTCTGGTATATGAAAAACATGTTTTTCAATGGCAAAAATCAATGAATATTGTAAATGCACAAACAGTAATATCTCCACATTGCACGGTGCAATTCTGAAATTTTTAGCTTTTTCCTGTTAATCCTAGCATGATAAAGAAGATTCAAAGAGAGTGAGATGCCAGCTCCTTTCATTCAGTCAGTAGCTTCAAACATTTCTGGTATATGAAAAACATGTTTTTCAATGGCAAAAATCAATGAATATTGTAAATGCACAAACAGTAATATCTCCACATTGCAAGGTGCAATTCTGAAATTTTTTGCTTTTTCCTGTTAATCCTAGCATGATAAAGAAGATTCAAAGAGAGTGAGATGCCAGCTCCTTTCATTCAGTCAGTAGCTTCAAACATTTCTGGTATATGAAAAACATGTTTTTCAATGGCAAAAATCAATGAATATTGTAAATGCACAAACAGTAATATCTCCACATTGCAAGGTGCAATTCTGAAATTTTTTGCTTTTTCCTGCTAATCCTAGCATGATAAAGAAGATTCAAAGAGAGTGAGATGCCAGCTCCTTTCATTCAGTCAGTAGCTTCAAACATTTCTGGTATATGAAAAACATGTTTTTCAATGGCAAAAATCAATGAATATTGTAAATGCACAAACAGTAATATCTCCACATTGCAAGGTGCAATTCTGAAATTTTTTGCTTTTTCCTGCTAATCCTAGCATGATAAAGAAGATTCAAAGAGAGTGAGATGCCAGCTCCTTTCATTCAGTCAGTAGCTTCAAACATTTCTGGTATATGAAAAACATGTTTTTCAATGGCAAAAATCAATGAATATTCTAAATGCACAAACAGTAATATCTCCACATTGCAAGGTGCAATTCTGAAATTTTTTGCTTTTTCCTGCTAATCCTAGCATGATAAAGAAGATTCAAAGAGTGTGAGATGCCAGCTCCTTTCATTCAGTCAGTAGCTTCAAACATTTCTGGTATATGAAAAACATGTTTTTCAATGGCAAAAATCAATGAATATTGTAAATGCACAAACAGTAATATCTCCACATTGCACGGTGCAATTCTGAAATTTTTAGCTTTTTCCTGTTAATCCTAGCATGATAAAGAAGATTCAAAGAGAGTGAGATGCCAGCTCCTTTCATTCAGTCAGTAGCTTCAAACATTTCTGGTATATGAAAAACATGTTTTTCAATGGCAAAAATCAATGAATATTGTAAATGCACAAACAGTAATATCTCCACATTGCAAGGTGCAATTCTGAAATTTTTTGCTTTTTCCTGCTAATCCAAGCATGATAAAGAAGATTCAAAGAGAGTGAGATGCCAGCTCCTTTCATTCAGTCAGTAGCTTCAAACATTTCTGGTATATGAAAAACATGTTTTTCAATGGCAAAAATCAATGAATATTCTAAATGCACAAACAGTAATATCTCCACATTGCAAGGTGCAATTCTGAAATTTTTTGCTTTTTCCTGTTAATCCTAGCATGATAAAGAAGATTCAAAGAGAGTCAGATGCCAGCTCCTTTCATTCAGTCAGTAGCTTCAAACATTTCTGGTATATGAAAAACATGTTTTTCAATGGCAAAAATCAATGAATATTGTAAATGCACAAACAGTAATATCTCCACATTGCAAGGTGCAATTCTGAAATTTTTTGCTTTTTCCTGCTAATCCTAGCATGATAAAGAAGATTCAAAGAGAGTGAGATGCCAGCTCCTTTCATTCAGTCAGTAGCTTCAAACATTTCTGGTATATGAAAAACATGTTTTTCAATGGCAAAAATCAATGAATATTGTAAATGCACAAACAGTAATATCTCCACATTGCACAGTGCAATTCTGAAATTTTTAGCTTTTTCCTGTTAATCCTAGCATGATAAAGAAGATTCAAAGAGAGTGAGATGCCAGCTCCTTTCATTCAGTCAGTAGCTTCAAACATTTCTGGTATATGAAAATCATGTTTTTCAATGGCAAAAATCAATGAATATTGTAAATGCACAAACAGTAATATCTCCACATTGCAAGGTGCAATTCTGAAATTTTTTGCTTTTTCCTGCTAATCCTAGCATGATAAAGAAGATTCAAAGAGAGTGAGATGCCAGCTCCTTTCATTCAGTCAGAAGCTTCAAACATTTCTGGTATATGAAAAACGTTTTTCAATGGCAAAAATCAATGAATATTGTAAATGCACAAACAGTAATATCTCCACATTGCACGGTGCAATTCTGAAATTTTTAGCTTTTTCCTGTTAATCCTAGCATGATAAAGAAGATTCAAAGAGAGTGAGATGCCAGCTCCTTTCATTCAGTCAGTAGCTTCAAACATTTCTGGTATATGAAAAACATGTTTTTCAATGGCAAAAATCAATGAATATTGTAAATGCACAAACAGTAATATCTCCACATTGCAAGGTGCAATTCTGAAATTTTTTGCTTTTTCCTGCTAATCCTAGCATGATAAAGAAGATTCAAAGAGAGTGAGATGCCAGCTCCTTTCATTCAGTCAGTAGCTTCAAACATTTCTGGTATATGAAAAACATGTTTTTCAATGGCAAAAATCAATGAATATTGTAAATGCACAAACAGTAATATCTCCACATTGCAAGGTGCAATTCTGAAATTTTTTGCTTTTTCCTGCTAATCCTAGCATGATAAAGAAGATTCAAAGAGAGTGAGATGCCAGCTCCTTTCATTCAGTCAGTAGCTTCAAACATTTCTGGTATATGAAAAACATGTTTTACAATGGCAAAAATCAATGAATATTGTAAATGCACAAACAGTAATATCTCCACATTGCACGGTGCAATTCTGAAATTTTTAGCTTTTTCCTGTTAATCCTAGCATGATAAAGAAGATTCAAAGAGAGTGAGATGCCAGCTCCTTTCATTCAGTCAGTAGCTTCAAACATTTCTGGTATATGAAAAACATGTTTTTCAATGGCAAAAATCAATGAATATTGTAAATGCACAAACAGTAATATCTCCACATTGCAAGGTGCAATTCTGAAATTTTTTGCTTTTTCCTGCTAATCCTAGCATGATAAAGAAGATTCAAAGAGAGTGAGATGCCAGCTCCTTTCATTCAGTCAGTAGCTTCAAACATTTCTGGTATATGAAAAACATGTTTTTCAATGGCAAAAATCAATGAATATTGTAAATGCACAAACAGTAATATCTCCACATTGCACGGTGCAATTCTGAAATTTTTTGCTTTTTCCTGTTAATCCTAGCATGATAAAGAAGATTCAAAGAGAGTGAGATGCCAGCTCCTTTCATTCAGTCAGTAGCTTCAAACATTTCTGGTATATGAAAAACATGTTTTTCAATGGCAAAAATCAATGAATATTGTAAATGCACAAACAGTAATATCTCCACATTGCACAGTGCAATTCTGAAATTTTTATCTTTCTCCTGTTAATCCTAGCATGATGAAGATTCAAAGAGAGTGAGATGCCAGCTCCTTTCATTCAGTCAGTAGCTTCAAACATTTCTGGTATATGAAAAACATGTTTTTCAATGGCAAAAATCAATGAATATTGTAAATGCACAAACAGTAATATCTCCACATTGCAAGGTGCAATTCTGAAATTTTTTGCTTTTTCCTGCTAATCCTAGCATGATAAAGAAGATTCAAAGAGAGTGAGATGCCAGCTCCTTTCATTCAGTCAGAAGCTTCAAACATTTCTGGTATATGAAAAACATGTTTTTCAATGGCAAAAATCAATGAATATTGTAAATGCACAAACAGTAATATCTCCACATTGCACGGTGCAATTCTGAAATTTTTAGCTTTTTCCTGTTAATCCTAGCATGATAAAGAAGATTCAAAGAGAGTGAGATGCCAGCTCCTTTCATTCAGTCAGTAGCTTCAAACATTTCTGGTATATGAAAAACATGTTTTTCAATGGCAAAAATCAATGAATATTGTAAATGCACAAACAGTAATATCTCCACATTGCAAGGTGCAATTCTGAAATTTTTTGCTTTTTCCTGCTAATCCTAGCATGATAAAGAAGATTCAAAGAGAGTGAGATGCCAGCTCCTTTCATTCAGTCAGTAGCTTCAAACATTTCTGGTATATGAAAAACATGTTTTTCAATGGCAAAAATCAATGAATATTGTAAATGCACAAACAGTAATATCTCCACATTGCACGGTGCAATTCTGAAATTTTTAGCTTTTTCCTGTTAATCCTAGCATGATAAAGAAGATTCAAAGAGAGTGAGATGCCAGCTCCTTTCATTCAGTCAGTAGCTTCAAACATTTCTGGTATATGAAAAACATGTTTTTCAATGGCAAAAATCAATGAATATTGTAAATGCACAAACAGTAATATCTCCACATTGCAAGGTGCAATTCTGAAATTTTTTGCTTTTTCCTGTTAATCCTAGCATGATAAAGAAGATTCAAAGAGAGTGAGATGCCAGCTCCTTTCATTCAGTCAGTAGCTTCAAACATTTCTGGTATATGAAAAACATGTTTTTCAATGGCAAAAATCAATGAATATTGTAAATGCACAAACAGTAATATCTCCACATTGCAAGGTGCAATTCTGAAATTTTTTGCTTTTTCCTGCTAATCCTAGCATGATAAAGAAGATTCAAAGAGAGTGAGATGCCAGCTCCTTTCATTCAGTCAGTAGCTTCAAACATTTCTGGTATATGAAAAACATGTTTTTCAATGGCAAAAATCAATGAATATTGTAAATGCACAAACAGTAATATCTCCACATTGCAAGGTGCAATTCTGAAATTTTTTGCTTTTTCCTGCTAATCCTAGCATGATAAAGAAGATTCAAAGAGAGTGAGATGCCAGCTCCTTTCATTCAGTCAGTAGCTTCAAACATTTCTGGTATATGAAAAACATGTTTTTCAATGGCAAAAATCAATGAATATTGTAAATGCACAAACAGTAATATCTCCACATTGCATGGTGCAATTCTGAAATTTTTAGCTTTTTCCTGTTAATCCTAGCATGATAAAGATTCAAAGAGAGTGAGATGCCAGCTCCTTTCATTCAGTCAGTAGCTTCAAACATTTCTGGTATATGAAAAACATGTTTTTCAATGGCAAAAATCAATGAATATTGTAAATGCACAAACAGTAATATCTCCACATTGCAAGGTGCAATTCTGAAATTTTTTGCTTTTTCCTGCTAATCCTAGCATGATAAAGAAGATTCAAAGAGAGTGAGATGCCAGCTCCTTTCATTCAGTCAGTAGCTTCAAACATTTCTGGTATATGAAAAACATGTTTTTCAATGGCAAAAATCAATGAATATTGTAAATGCACAAACAGTAATATCTCCACATTGCACGGTGCAATTCTGAAATTTTTAGCTTTTTCCTGTTAATCCTAGCATGATAAAGAAGATTCAAAGAGAGTGAGATGCCAGCTCCTTTCATTCAGTCAGTAGCTTCAAACATTTCTGGTATATGAAAAACATGTTTTTCAATGGCAAAAATCAATGAATATTGTAAATGCACAAACAGTAATATCTCCACATTGCAAGGTGCAATTCTGAAATTTTTTGCTTTTTCCTGCTAATCCTAGCATGATAAAGAAGATTCAAAGAGAGTGAGATGCCAGCTCCTTTCATTCAGTCAGTAGCTTCAAACATTTCTGGTATATGAAAAACATGTTTTTCAATGGCAAAAATCAATGAATATTGTAAATGCACAAACAGTAATATCTCCACATTGCACGGTGCAATTCCTAAATTTTTAGCTTTTTCCTGTTAATCCTAGCATGATAAAGAAGATTCAAAGAGAGTGAGATGCCAGCTCCTTTCATTCAGTCAGTAGCTTCAAACATTTCTGGTATATGAAAAACATGTTTTTCAATGGCAAAAATCAATGAATATTGTAAATGCACAAACAGTAATATCTCCACATTGCACGGTGCAATTCTGAAATTTTTAGCTTTTTCCTGTTAATCCTAGCATGATAAAGAAGATTCAAACAGAGTGAGATGCCAGCTCCTTTCATTCAGTCAGTAGCTTCAAACATTTCTGGTATATGAAAAACATGTTTTTCAATGGCAAAAATCAATGAATATTGTAAATGCACAAACAGTAATATCTCCACATTGCACGGTGCAATTCTGAAATTTTTAGCTTTTTCCTGCTAATCCTAGCATGATAAAGAAGATTCAAAGAGAGTGAGATGCCAGCTCCTTTCATTCAGTCAGTAGCTTCAAACATTTCTGGTATATGAAAAACATGTTTTTCAATGGCAAAAATCAATGAATATTGTAAATGCACAAACAGTAATATCTCCACATTGCACGGTGCAATTCTGAAATTTTTAGCTTTTTCCTGTTAATCCTAGCATGATAAAGAAGATTCAAAGAGAGTGAGATGCCAGCTCCTTTCATTCAGTCAGTAGCTTCAAACATTTCTGGTATATGAAAAACATGTTTTTCAATGGCAAAAATCAATGAATATTGTAAATGCACAAACAGTAATATCTCCACATTGCACGGTGCAATTCTGAAATTTTTAGCTTTTTCCTGTTAATCCTAGCATGATAAAGAAGATTCAAAGAGAGTGAGATGCCAGCTCCTTTCATTCAGTCAGTAGCTTCAAACATTTCTGGTATATGAAAAACATGTTTTTCAATGGCAAAAATCAATGAATATTGTAAATGCACAAACAGTAATATCTCCACATTGCAAGGTGCAATTCTGAAATTTTTTGCTTTTTCCTGCTAATCCTAGCATGATAAAGAAGATTCAAAGAGAGTGAGATGCCAGCTCCTTTCATTCAGTCAGTAGCTTCAAACATTTCTGGTATATGAAAAACATGTTTTTCATAGGCAAAAATCAATGAATATTGTAAATGCACAAACAGTAATATCTCCACATTGCACGGTGCAATTCTGAAATTTTTAGCTTTTTCCTGTTAATCCTAGCATGATAAAGAAGATTCAAAGAGAGTGAGATGCCAGCTCCTTTCATTCAGTCAGTAGCTTCAAACATTTCTGGTATATGAAAAACATGTTTTTCAATGGCAAAAATCAATGAATATTGTAAATGCACAAACAGTAATATCTCCACATTGCAAGGTGCAATTCTGAAATTTTTTGCTTTTTCCTGTTAATCCTAGCATGATAAAGAAGATTCAAAGAGAGTGAGATGCCAGCTCCTTTCATTCAGTCAGTAGCTTCAAACATTTCTGGTATATGAAAAACATGTTTTTCAATGGCAAAAATCAATGAATATTGTAAATGCACAAACAGTAATATCTCCACATTGCAATGTGCAATTCTGAAATTTTTTGCTTTTTCCTGCTAATCCTAGCATGATAAAGAAGATTCAAAGAGAGTGAGATGCCAGCTCCTTTCATTCAGTCAGTAGCTTCAAACATTTCTGGTATATGAAAAACATGTTTTTCAATGGCAAAAATCAATGAATATTGTAAATGCACAAACAGTAATATCTCCACATTGCACGGTGCAATTCTGAAATTTTTAGCTTTTTCCTGTTAATCCTAGCATGATAAAGAAGATTCAAAGAGAGTGAGATGCCAGCTCCTTTCATTCAGTCAGTAGCTTCAAACATTTCTGGTATATGAAAAACATGTTTTTCAATGGCAAAAATCAATGAATATTGTAAATGCACAAACAGTAATATCTCCACATTGCACGGTGCAATTCTGAAATTTTTAGCTTTTTCCTGTTAATCCTAGCATGATAAAGAAGATTCAAAGAGAGTGAGATGCCAGCTCCTTTCATTCAGTCAGTAGCTTCAAACATTTCTGGTATATGAAAAACGTTTTTCAATGGCAAAAATCAATGAATATTGTAAATGCACAAACAGTAATATCTCCACATTGCAAGGTGCAATTCTGAAATTTTTTGCTTTTTCCTGTTAATCCTAGCATGATAAAGAAGATTCAAAGAGAGTGAGATGCCAGCTCCTTTCATTCAGTCAGTAGCTTCAAACATTTCTGGTATATGAAAAACATGTTTTTCAATGGCAAAAATCAATGAATATTGTAAATGCACAAACAGTAATATCTCCACATTGCACGGTGCAATTCTGAAATTTTTAGCTTTTTCCTGTTAATCCTAGCATGATAAAGAAGATTCAAAGAGAGTGAGATGCCAGCTCCTTTCATTCAGTCAGTAGCTTCAAACATTTCTGGTATATGAAAAACATGTTTTTCAATGGCAAAAATCAATGAATATTGTAAATGCACAAACAGTAATATCTCCACATTGCAAGGTGCAATTCTGAAATTTTTTGCTTTTTCCTGCTAATCCTAGCATGATAAAGAAGATTCAAAGAGAGTGAGATGCCAGCTCCTTTCATTCAGTCAGTAGCTTCAAACATTTCTGGTATATGAAAAACATGTTTTTCAATGGCAAAAATCAATGAATATTGTAAATGCACAAACAGTAATATCTCCACATTGCACGGTGCAATTCTGAAATTTTTAGCTTTTTCCTGTTAATCCTAGCATGATAAAGAAGATTCAAAGAGAGTGAGATGCCAGCTCCTTTCATTCAGTCAGTAGCTTCAAACATTTCTGGTATATGAAAAACATGTTTTTCAATGGCAAAAATCAATGAATATTGTAAATGCACAAACAGTAATATCTCCACATTGCAAGGTGCAATTCTGAAATTTTTTGCTTTTTCCTGTTAATCCTAGCATGATAAAGAAGATTCAAAGAGAGTGAGATGCCAGCTCCTTTCATTCAGTCAGTAGCTTCAAACATTTCTGGTATATGAAAAACATGTTTTTCAATGGCAAAAATCAATGAATATTGTAAATGCACAAACAGTAATATCTCCACATTGCAAGGTGCAATTCTGAAATTTTTTGCTTTTTCCTGCTAATCCTAGCATGATAAAGAAGATTCAAAGAGAGTGAGATGCCAGCTCCTTTCATTCAGTCAGTAGCTTCAAACATTTCTGGTATATGAAAAACATGTTTTTCAATGGCAAAAATCAATGAATATTGTAAATGCACAAACAGTAATATCTCCACATTGCACGGTGCAATTCTGAAATTTTTAGCTTTTTCCTGTTAATCCTAGCATGATAAAGAAGATTCAAAGAGAGTGAGATGCCAGCTCCTTTCATTCAGTCAGTAGCTTCAAACATTTCTGGTATATGAAAAACATGTTTTTCAATGGCAAAAATCAATGAATATTGTAAATGCACAAACAGTAATATCTCCACATTGCAAGGTGCAATTCTGAAATTTTTTGCTTTTTCCTGCTAATCCTAATATGATAAAGAAGATTCAAAGAGAGTGAGATGCCAGCTCCTTTCATTCAGTCAGTAGCTTCAAACATTTCTGGTATATGAAAAACATGTTTTTCAATGGCAAAAATCAATGAATATTGTAAATGCACAAACAGTAATATCTCCACATTGCACGGTGCAATTCTGAAATTTTTAGCTTTTTCCTGTTAATCCTAGCATGATAAAGAAGATTCAAAGAGAGTGAGATGCCAGCTCCTTTCATTCAGTCAGTAGCTTCAAACATTTCTGGTATATGAAAAACATGTTTTTCAATGGCAAAAATCAATGAATATTGTAAATGCACAAACAGTAATATCTCCACATTGCAAGGTGCAATTCTGAAATTTTTTGCTTTTTCCTGCTAATCCTAGCATGATAAAGAAGATTCAAAGAGAGTGAGATGCCAGCTCCTTTCATTCAGTCAGTAGCTTCAAACATTTCTGGTATATGAAAAACATGTTTTTCAATGGCAAAAATCAATGAATATTGTAAATGCACAAACAGTAATATCTCCACATTGCACGGTGCAATTCTGAAATTTTTAGCTTTTTCCTGTTAATCCTAGCATGATAAAGAAGATTCAAAGAGAGTGAGATGCCAGCTCCTTTCATTCAGTCAGTAGCTTCAAACATTTCTGGTATATGAAAAACGTTTTTCAATGGCAAAAATCATTGAATATTGTAAATGCACAAACAGTAATATCTCCACATTGCAAGGTGCAATTCTGAAATTTTTTGCTTTTTCCTGCTAATCCTAGCATGATAAAGAAGATTCAAAGAGAGTGAGATGCCAGCTCCTTTCATTCAGTCAGTAGCTTCAAACATTTCTGGTATATGAAAAACATGTTTTTCAATGGCAAAAATCAATGAATATTGTAAATGCACAAACAGTAATATCTCCACATTGCACGGTGCAATTCTGAAATTTTTAGCTTTTTCCTGTTAATCCTAGCATGATAAAGAAGATTCAAAGAGAGTGAGATGCCAGCTCCTTTCATTCAGTCAGTAGCTTCAAACATTTCTGGTATATGAAAAACGTTTTTCAATGGCAAAAATCAATGAATATTGTAAATGCACAAACAGTAATATCTCCACATTGCAAGGTGCAATTCTGAAATTTTTTGCTTTTTCCTGTTAATCCTAGCATGATAAAGAAGATTCAAAGAGAGTGAGATGCCAGCTCCTTTCATTCAGTCAGTAGCTTCAAACATTTCTGGTATATGAAAAACATGTTTTTCAATGGCAAAAATCAATGAATATTGTAAATGCACAAACAGTAATATCTCCACATTGCACGGTGCAATTCTGAAATTTTTAGCTTTTTCCTGTTAATCCTAGCATGATAAAGAAGATTCAAAGAGAGTGAGATGCCAGCTCCTTTCATTCAGTCAGTAGCTTCAAACATTTCTGGTATATGAAAAACATGTTTTTCAATGGCAAAAATCAATGAATATTGTAAATGCACAAACAGTAATATCTCCACATTGCAAGGTGCAATTCTGAAATTTTTTGCTTTTTCCTGCTAATCCTAGCATGATAAAGAAGATTCAAAGAGAGTGAGATGCCAGCTCCTTTCATTCAGTCAGTAGCTTCAAACATTTCTGGTATATGAAAAACATGTTTTTCAATGGCAAAAATCAATGAATATTGTAAATGCACAAACAGTAATATCTCCACATTGCACGGTGCAATTCTGAAATTTTTAGCTTTTTCCTGTTAATCCTAGCATGATAAAGAAGATTCAAAGAGAGTGAGATGCCAGCTCCTTTCATTCAGTCAGTAGCTTCAAACATTTCTGGTATATGAAAAACATGTTTTTCAATGGCAAAAATCAATGAATATTGTAAATGCACAAACAGTAATATCTCCACATTGCAAGGTGCAATTCTGAAATTTTTTGCTTTTTCCTGTTAATCCTAGCATGATAAAGAAGATTCAAAGAGAGTGAGATGCCAGCTCCTTTCATTCAGTCAGTAGCTTCAAACATTTCTGGTATATGAAAAACATGTTTTTCAATGGCAAAAATCAATGAATATTGTAAATGCACAAACAGTAATATCTCCACATTGCAAGGTGCAATTCTGAAATTTTTTGCTTTTTCCTGCTAATCCTAGCATGATAAAGAAGATTCAAAGAGAGTGAGATGCCAGCTCCTTTCATTCAGTCAGTAGCTTCAAACATTTCTGGTATATGAAAAACATGTTTTTCAATGGCAAAAATCAATGAATATTGTAAATGCACAAACAGTAATATCTCCACATTGCACGGTGCAATTCTGAAATTTTTAGCTTTTTCCTGTTAATCCTAGCATGATAAAGAAGATTCAAAGAGAGTGAGATGCCAGCTCCTTTCATTCAGTCAGTAGCTTCAAACATTTCTGGTATATGAAAAACATGTTTTTCAATGGCAAAAATCAATGAATATTGTAAATGCACAAACAGTAATATCTCCACATTGCAAGGTGCAATTCTGAAATTTTTTGCTTTTTCCTGCTAATCCTAGCATGATAAAGAAGATTCAAAGAGAGTGAGATGCCAGCTCCTTTCATTCAGTCAGTAGCTTCAAACATTTCTGGTATATGAAAAACATGTTTTTCAATGGCAAAAATCAATGAATATTGTAAATGCACAAACAGTAATATCTCCACATTGCACGGTGCAATTCTGAAATTTTTAGCTTTTTCCTGTTAATCCTAGCATGATAAAGAAGATTCAAAGAGAGTGAGATGCCAGCTCCTTTCATTCAGTCAGTAGCTTCAAACATTTCTGGTATATGAAAAACGTTTTTCAATGGCAAAAATCATTGAATATTGTAAATGCACAAACAGTAATATCTCCACATTGCAAGGTGCAATTCTGAAATTTTTTGCTTTTTCCTGCTAATCCTAGCATGATAAAGAAGATTCAAAGAGAGTGAGATGCCAGCTCCTTTCATTCAGTCAGTAGCTTCAAACATTTCTGGTATATGAAAAACATGTTTTTCAATGGCAAAAATCAATGAATATTGTAAATGCACAAACAGTAATATCTCCACATTGCACGGTGCAATTCTGAAATTTTTAGCTTTTTCCTGTTAATCCTAGCATGATAAAGAAGATTCAAAGAGAGTGAGATGCCAGCTCCTTTCATTCAGTCAGTAGCTTCAAACATTTCTGGTATATGAAAAACGTTTTTCAATGGCAAAAATCAATGAATATTGTAAATGCACAAACAGTAATATCTCCACATTGCAAGGTGCAATTCTGAAATTTTTTGCTTTTTCCTGTTAATCCTAGCATGATAAAGAAGATTCAAAGAGAGTGAGATGCCAGCTCCTTTCATTCAGTCAGTAGCTTCAAACATTTCTGGTATATGAAAAACATGTTTTTCAATGGCAAAAATCAATGAATATTGTAAATGCACAAACAGTAATATCTCCACATTGCACGGTGCAATTCTGAAATTTTTAGCTTTTTCCTGTTAATCCTAGCATGATAAAGAAGATTCAAAGAGAGTGAGATGCCAGCTCCTTTCATTCAGTCAGTAGCTTCAAACATTTCTGGTATATGAAAAACATGTTTTTCAATGGCAAAAATCAATGAATATTGTAAATGCACAAACAGTAATATCTCCACATTGCAAGGTGCAATTCTGAAATTTTTTGCTTTTTCCTGCTAATCCTAGCATGATAAAGAAGATTCAAAGAGAGTGAGATGCCAGCTCCTTTCATTCAGTCAGTAGCTTCAAACATTTCTGGTATATGAAAAACATGTTTTTCAATGGCAAAAATCAATGAATATTGTAAATGCACAAACAGTAATATCTCCACATTGCACGGTGCAATTCTGAAATTTTTAGCTTTTTCCTGTTAATCCTAGCATGATAAAGAAGATTCAAAGAGAGTGAGATGCCAGCTCCTTTCATTCAGTCAGTAGCTTCAAACATTTCTGGTATATGAAAAACATGTTTTTCAATGGCAAAAATCAATGAATATTGTAAATGCACAAACAGTAATATCTCCACATTGCAAGGTGCAATTCTGAAATTTTTTGCTTTTTCCTGTTAATCCTAGCATGATAAAGAAGATTCAAAGAGAGTGAGATGCCAGCTCCTTTCATTCAGTCAGTAGCTTCAAACATTTCTGGTATATGAAAAACATGTTTTTCAATGGCAAAAATCAATGAATATTGTAAATGCACAAACAGTAATATCTCCACATTGCAAGGTGCAATTCTGAAATTTTTTGCTTTTTCCTGCTAATCCTAGCATGATAAAGAAGATTCAAAGAGAGTGAGATGCCAGCTCCTTTCATTCAGTCAGTAGCTTCAAACATTTCTGGTATATGAAAAACATGTTTTTCAATGGCAAAAATCAATGAATATTGTAAATGCACAAACAGTAATATCTCCACATTGCACGGTGCAATTCTGAAATTTTTAGCTTTTTCCTGTTAATCCTAGCATGATAAAGAAGATTCAAAGAGAGTGAGATGCCAGCTCCTTTCATTCAGTCAGTAGCTTCAAACATTTCTGGTATATGAAAAACATGTTTTTCAATGGCAAAAATCAATGAATATTGTAAATGCACAAACAGTAATATCTCCACATTGCACGGTGCAATTCTGAAATTTTTAGCTTTTTCCTGTTAATCCTAGCATGATAAAGAAGATTCAAAGAGAGTGAGATGCCAGCTCCTTTCATTCAGTCAGTAGCTTCAAACATTTCTGGTATATGAAAAACATGTTTTTCAATGGCAAAAATCAATGAATATTGTAAATGCACAAACAGTA
>NW_027370683.1:0-34129 GCF_046119375.1 Phyllobates terribilis
TTTTGCTTTTTCCTGTTAATCCTAGCATGATAAAGAAGATTCAAAGAGAGTGAGATGCCAGCTCCTTTCATTCAGTCAGTAGCTTCAAACATTTCTGGTATATGAAAAACATGTTTTTCATTGGCAAAAATCAATGAATATTGTAAATGCACAAACAGTAATATCTCCACATTGCAAGGTGCAATTCTGAAATTTTTTGCTTTTTCCTGCTAATCCTAGCATGATAAAGATTCAAAGAGAGTGAGATGCCAGCTCCTTTCATTCAGTCAGTAGCTTCAAACATTTCTGGTATATGAAAAACATGTTTTTCAATGGCAAAAATCAATGAATATTGTAAATGCACAAACAGTAATATCTCCACATTGCACGGTGCAATTCTGAAATTTTTAGCTTTTTCCTGTTAATCCTAGCATGATAAAGAAGATTCAAAGAGAGTGAGATGCCAGCTCCTTTCATTCAGTCAGTAGCTTCAAACATTTCTGGTATATGAAAAACATGTTTTTCAATGGCAAAAATCAATGAATATTGTAAATGCACAAACAGTAATATCTCCACATTGCAAGGTGCAATTCTGAAATTTTTTGCTTTTTCCTGCTAATCCTAGCATGATAAAGAAGATTCAAAGAGAGTGAGATGCCAGCTCCTTTCATTCAGTCAGTAGCTTCAAACATTTCTGGTATATGAAAAACATGTTTTTCAATGGCAAAAATCAATGAATATTGTAAATGCACAAACAGTAATATCTCCACATTGCACGGTGCAATTCTGAAATTTTTAGCTTTTTCCTGTTAATCCTAGCATGATAAAGAAGATTCAAAGAGAGTGAGATGCCAGCTCCTTTCATTCAGTCAGTAGCTTCAAACATTTCTGGTATATGAAAAACATGTTTTTCAATGGCAAAAATCAATGAATATTGTAAATGCACAAACAGTAATATCTCCACATTGCACGGTGCAATTCTGAAATTTTTAGCTTTTTCCTGTTAATCCTAGCATGATAAAGAAGATTCAAAGAGAGTGAGATGCCAGCTCCTTTCATTCAGTCAGTAGCTTCAAACATTTCTGGTATATGAAAAACATGTTTTTCAATGGCAAAAATCAATGAATATTGTAAATGCACAAACAGTAATATCTCCACATTGCAAGGTGCAATTCTGAAATTTTTTGCTTTTTCCTGTTAATCCTAGCATGATAAAGAAGATTCAAAGAGAGTGAGATGCCAGCTCCTTTCATTCAGTCAGTAGCTTCAAACATTTCTGGTATATGAAAAACATGTTTTTCAATGGCAAAAATCAATGAATATTGTAAATGCACAAACAGTAATATCTCCACATTGCAAGGTGCAATTCTGAAATTTTTTGCTTTTTCCTGCTAATCCTAGCATGATAAAGATTCAAAGAGAGTGAGATGCCAGCTCCTTTCATTCAGTCAGTAGCTTCAAACATTTCTGGTATATGAAAAACATGTTTTTCAATGGCAAAAATCAATGAATATTGTAAATGCACAAACAGTAATATCTCCACATTGCACGGTGCAATTCTGAAATTTTTAGCTTTTTCCTGTTAATCCTAGCATGATAAAGAAGATTCAAAGAGAGTGAGATGCCAGCTCCTTTCATTCAGTCAGTAGCTTCAAACATTTCTGGTATATGAAAAACATGTTTTTCAATGGCAAAAATCAATGAATATTGTAAATGCACAAACAGTAATATCTCCACATTGCAAGGTGCAATTCTGAAATTTTTTGCTTTTTCCTGCTAATCCTAGCATGATAAAGAAGATTCAAAGAGAGTGAGATGCCAGCTCCTTTCATTCAGTCAGTAGCTTCAAACATTTCTGGTATATGAAAAACATGTTTTTCAATGGCAAAAATCAATGAATATTGTAAATGCACAAACAGTAATATCTCCACATTGCACGGTGCAATTCTGAAATTTTTAGCTTTTTCCTGTTAATCCTAGCATGATAAAGAAGATTCAAAGAGAGTGAGATGCCAGCTCCTTTCATTCAGTCAGTAGCTTCAAACATTTCTGGTATATGAAAAACATGTTTTTCAATGGCAAAAATCAATGAATATTGTAAATGCTCAAACAGTAATATCTCCACATTGCAAGGTGCAATTCTGAAATTTTTTGCTTTTTCCTGTTAATCCTAGCATGATAAAGAAGATTCAAAGAGAGTGAGATGCCAGCTCCTTTCATTCAGTCAGTAGCTTCAAACATTTCTGGTATATGAAAAACATGTTTTTCAATGGCAAAAATCAATGAATATTGTAAATGCACAAACAGTAATATCTCCACATTGCAAGGTGCAATTCTGAAATTTTTTGCTTTTTCCTGCTAATCCTAGCATGATAAAGAAGATTCAAAGAGAGTGAGATGCCAGCTCCTTTCATTCAGTCAGTAGCTTCAAACATTTCTGGTATATGAAAAACATGTTTTTCAATGGCAAAAATCAATGAATATTGTAAATGCACAAACAGTAATATCTCCACATTGCACGGTGCAATTCTGAAATTTTTAGCTTTTTCCTGTTAATCCTAGCATGATAAAGAAGATTCAAAGAGAGTGAGATGCCAGCTCCTTTCATTCAGTCAGTAGCTTCAAACATTTCTGGTATATGAAAAACATGTTTTTCAATGGCAAAAATCAATGAATATTGTAAATGCACAAACAGTAATATCTCCACATTGCACGGTGCAATTCTGAAATTTTTAGCTTTTTCCTGTTAATCCTAGCATGATAAAGAAGATTCAAAGAGAGTGAGATGCCAGCTCCTTTCATTCAGTCAGTAGCTTCAAACATTTCTGGTATATGAAAAACATGTTTTTCAATGGCAAAAATCAATGAATATTGTAAATGCACAAACAGTAATATCTCCACATTGCACGGTGCAATTCTGAAATTTTTAGCTTTTTCCTGTTAATCCTAGCATGATAAAGAAGATTCAAAGAGAGTGAGATGCCAGCTCCTTTCAGTCAGTAGCTTCAAACATTTCTGGTATATGAAAAACATGTTTTTCAATGGCAAAAATCAATGAATATTGTAAATGCACAAACAGTAATATCTCCACATTGCACGGTGCAATTCTGAAATTTTTAGCTTTTTCCTGTTAATCCTAGCATGATAAAGAAGATTCAAAGAGAGTGAGATGCCAGCTCCTTTCATTCAGTCAGTAGCTTCAAACATTTCTAGTATATGAAAAACATGTTTTTCAATGGCAAAAATCAATGAATATTGTAAATGCACAAACAGTAATATCTCCACATTGCAAGGTGCAATTCTGAAATTATTTGCTTTTTCCTGCTAATCCTAGCATGATAAAGAAGATTCAAAGAGAGTGAGATGCCAGCTCCTTTCATTCAGTCAGTAGCTTCAAACATTTCTGGTATATGAAAAACATGTTTTTCAATGGCAAAAATCAATGAATATTGTAAATGCACAAACAGTAATATCTCCACATTGCACGGTGCAATTCTGAAATTTTTAGCTTTTTCCTGTTAATCCTAGCATGATAAAGAAGATTCAAAGAGAGTGAGATGCCAGCTCCTTTCATTCAGTCAGTAGCTTCAAACATTTCTGGTATATGAAAAACATGTTTTTCAATGGCAAAAATCAATGAATATTGTAAATGCACAAACAGTAATATCTCCACATTGCAAGGTGCAATTCTGAAATTTTTTGCTTTTTCCTGCTAATCCTAGCATGATAAAGAAGATTCAAAGAGAGTGAGATGCCAGCTCCTTTCATTCAGTCAGTAGCTTCAAACATTTCTGGTATATGAAAAACATGTTTTTCAATGGCAAAAATCAATGAATATTGTAAATGCACAAACAGTAATATCTCCACATTGCAAGGTGCAATTCTGAAATTTTTTGCTTTTTCCTGCTAATCCTAGCATGATAAAGAAGATTCAAAAAGAGTGAGATGCCAGCTCCTTTCATTGTCAGTAGCTTCAAACATTTCTGGTATATGAAAAACATGTTTTTCAATGGCAAAAATCAATGAATATTGTAAATGCACAAACAGTAATATCTCCACATTGCAAGGTGCAATTCTGAAATTTTTTGCTTTTTCCTGCTAATCCTAGCATGATAAAGAAGATTCAAAGAGAGTGAGATGCCAGCTCCTTTCATTCAGTCAGTAGCTTCAAACATTTCTGGTATATGAAAAACATGTTTTTCAATGGCAAAAATCAATGAATATTGTAAATGCACAAACAGTAATATCTCCACATTGCACGGTGCAATTCTGAAATTTTTAGCTTTTTCCTGTTAATCCTAGCATGATAAAGAAGATTCAAAGAGAGTGAGATGCCAGCTCCTTTCATTCAGTCAGTAGCTTCAAACATTTCTGGTATATGAAAAACATGTTTTTCAATGGCAAAAATCAATGAATATTGTAAATGCACAAACAGTAATATCTCCACATTGCACGGTGCAATTCTGAAATTTTTAGCTTTTTCCTGTTAATCCTAGCATGATAAAGAAGATTCAAAGAGAGTGAGATGCCAGCTCCTTTCATTCAGTCAGTAGCTTCAAACATTTCTGGTATATGAAAAACATGTTTTTCAATGGCAAAAATCAATGAATATTGTAAATGCACAAACAGTAATATCTCCACATTGCAAGGTGCAATTCTGAAATTTTTTGCTTTTTCCTGCTAATCCTAGCATGATAAAGAAGATTCAAAGAGAGTGAGATGCCAGCTCCTTTCATTCAGTCAGTAGCTTCAAACATTTCTGGTATATGAAAAACGTTTTTCAATGGCAAAAATCAATGAATATTGTAAATGCACAAACAGTAATATCTCCACATTGCACGGTGCAATTCTGAAATTTTTAGCTTTTTCCTGTTAATCCTAGCATGATAAAGAAGATTCAAAGAGAGTGAGATGCCAGCTCCTTTCATTCAGTCAGTAGCTTCAAACATTTCTGGTATATGAAAAACATGTTTTTCAATGGCAAAAATCAATGAATATTGTAAATGCACAAACAGTAATATCTCCACATTGCAAGGTGCAATTCTGAAATTTTTTGCTTTTTCCTGTTAATCCTAGCATGATAAAGAAGATTCAAAGAGAGTGAGATGCCAGCTCCTTTCATTCAGTCAGTAGCTTCAAACATTTCTGGTATATGAAAAACATGTTTTTCATTGGCAAAAATCAATGAATATTGTAAATGCACAAACAGTAATATCTCCACATTGCAAGGTGCAATTCTGAAATTTTTTGCTTTTTCCTGCTAATCCTAGCATGATAAAGATTCAAAGAGAGTGAGATGCCAGCTCCTTTCATTCAGTCAGTAGCTTCAAACATTTCTGGTATATGAAAAACATGTTTTTCAATGGCAAAAATCAATGAATATTGTAAATGCACAAACAGTAATATCTCCACATTGCACGGTGCAATTCTGAAATTTTTAGCTTTTTCCTGTTAATCCTAGCATGATAAAGAAGATTCAAAGAGAGTGAGATGCCAGCTCCTTTCATTCAGTCAGTAGCTTCAAACATTTCTGGTATATGAAAAACATGTTTTTCAATGGCAAAAATCAATGAATATTGTAAATGCACAAACAGTAATATCTCCACATTGCAAGGTGCAATTCTGAAATTTTTTGCTTTTTCCTGCTAATCCTAGCATGATAAAGAAGATTCAAAGAGAGTGAGATGCCAGCTCCTTTCATTCAGTCAGTAGCTTCAAACATTTCTGGTATATGAAAAACATGTTTTTCAATGGCAAAAATCAATGAATATTGTAAATGCACAAACAGTAATATCTCCACATTGCACGGTGCAATTCTGAAATTTTTAGCTTTTTCCTGTTAATCCTAGCATGATAAAGAAGATTCAAAGAGAGTGAGATGCCAGCTCCTTTCATTCAGTCAGTAGCTTCAAACATTTCTGGTATATGAAAAACATGTTTTTCAATGGCAAAAATCAATGAATATTGTAAATGCACAAACAGTAATATCTCCACATTGCACGGTGCAATTCTGAAATTTTTAGCTTTTTCCTGTTAATCCTAGCATGATAAAGAAGATTCAAAGAGAGTGAGATGCCAGCTCCTTTCATTCAGTCAGTAGCTTCAAACATTTCTGGTATATGAAAAACATGTTTTTCAATGGCAAAAATCAATGAATATTGTAAATGCACAAACAGTAATATCTCCACATTGCAAGGTGCAATTCTGAAATTTTTTGCTTTTTCCTGTTAATCCTAGCATGATAAAGAAGATTCAAAGAGAGTGAGATGCCAGCTCCTTTCATTCAGTCAGTAGCTTCAAACATTTCTGGTATATGAAAAACATGTTTTTCAATGGCAAAAATCAATGAATATTGTAAATGCACAAACAGTAATATCTCCACATTGCAAGGTGCAATTCTGAAATTTTTTGCTTTTTCCTGCTAATCCTAGCATGATAAAGATTCAAAGAGAGTGAGATGCCAGCTCCTTTCATTCAGTCAGTAGCTTCAAACATTTCTGGTATATGAAAAACATGTTTTTCAATGGCAAAAATCAATGAATATTGTAAATGCACAAACAGTAATATCTCCACATTGCACGGTGCAATTCTGAAATTTTTAGCTTTTTCCTGTTAATCCTAGCATGATAAAGAAGATTCAAAGAGAGTGAGATGCCAGCTCCTTTCATTCAGTCAGTAGCTTCAAACATTTCTGGTATATGAAAAACATGTTTTTCAATGGCAAAAATCAATGAATATTGTAAATGCACAAACAGTAATATCTCCACATTGCAAGGTGCAATTCTGAAATTTTTTGCTTTTTCCTGCTAATCCTAGCATGATAAAGAAGATTCAAAGAGAGTGAGATGCCAGCTCCTTTCATTCAGTCAGTAGCTTCAAACATTTCTGGTATATGAAAAACATGTTTTTCAATGGCAAAAATCAATGAATATTGTAAATGCACAAACAGTAATATCTCCACATTGCACGGTGCAATTCTGAAATTTTTAGCTTTTTCCTGTTAATCCTAGCATGATAAAGAAGATTCAAAGAGAGTGAGATGCCAGCTCCTTTCATTCAGTCAGTAGCTTCAAACATTTCTGGTATATGAAAAACATGTTTTTCAATGGCAAAAATCAATGAATATTGTAAATGCTCAAACAGTAATATCTCCACATTGCAAGGTGCAATTCTGAAATTTTTTGCTTTTTCCTGTTAATCCTAGCATGATAAAGAAGATTCAAAGAGAGTGAGATGCCAGCTCCTTTCATTCAGTCAGTAGCTTCAAACATTTCTGGTATATGAAAAACATGTTTTTCAATGGCAAAAATCAATGAATATTGTAAATGCACAAACAGTAATATCTCCACATTGCAAGGTGCAATTCTGAAATTTTTTGCTTTTTCCTGCTAATCCTAGCATGATAAAGAAGATTCAAAGAGAGTGAGATGCCAGCTCCTTTCATTCAGTCAGTAGCTTCAAACATTTCTGGTATATGAAAAACATGTTTTTCAATGGCAAAAATCAATGAATATTGTAAATGCACAAACAGTAATATCTCCACATTGCACGGTGCAATTCTGAAATTTTTAGCTTTTTCCTGTTAATCCTAGCATGATAAAGAAGATTCAAAGAGAGTGAGATGCCAGCTCCTTTCATTCAGTCAGTAGCTTCAAACATTTCTGGTATATGAAAAACATGTTTTTCAATGGCAAAAATCAATGAATATTGTAAATGCACAAACAGTAATATCTCCACATTGCACGGTGCAATTCTGAAATTTTTAGCTTTTTCCTGTTAATCCTAGCATGATAAAGAAGATTCAAAGAGAGTGAGATGCCAGCTCCTTTCATTCAGTCAGTAGCTTCAAACATTTCTGGTATATGAAAAACAT
This sequence comes from Phyllobates terribilis, assembly GCF_046119375.1. Classification (NCBI taxonomy): domain Eukaryota; kingdom Metazoa; phylum Chordata; class Amphibia; order Anura; family Dendrobatidae; genus Phyllobates; species Phyllobates terribilis. The sequence continues at coordinate 7,853 of NW_027370683.1, forward strand.
GTTTTTCAATGGCAAAAATCAATGAATATTGTAAATGCACAAACAGTAATATCTCCACATTGCAAGGTGCAATTCTGAAATTTTTTGCTTTTTCCTGCTAATCCTAGCATGATAAAGAAGATTCAAAGAGAGTGAGATGCCAGCTCCTTTCATTCAGTCAGTAGCTTCAAACATTTCTGGTATATGAAAAACATGTTTTTCAATGGCAAAAATCAATGAATATTGTAAATGCACAAACAGTAATATCTCCACATTGCACGGTGCAATTCTGAAATTTTTAGCTTTTTCCTGTTAATCCTAGCATGATAAAGAAGATTCAAAGAGAGTGAGATGCCAGCTCCTTTCAGTCAGTAGCTTCAAACATTTCTGGTATATGAAAAACATGTTTTTCAATGGCAAAAATCAATGAATATTGTAAATGCACAAACAGTAATATCTCCACATTGCACGGTGCAATTCTGAAATTTTTAGCTTTTTCCTGTTAATCCTAGCATGATAAAGAAGATTCAAAGAGAGTGAGATGCCAGCTCCTTTCATTCAGTCAGTAGCTTCAAACATTTCTGGTATATGAAAAACGTTTTTCAATGGCAAAAATCAATGAATATTGTAAATGCACAAACAGTAATATCTCCACATTGCAAGGTGCAATTCTGAAATTTTTTGCTTTTTCCTGTTAATCCTAGCATGATAAAGAAGATTCAAAGAGAGTGAGATGCCAGCTCCTTTCATTCAGTCAGTAGCTTCAAACATTTCTGGTATATGAAAAACATGTTTTTCAATGGCAAAAATCAATGAATATTGTAAATGCACAAACAGTAATATCTCCACATTGCAAGGTGCAATTCTGAAATTTTTTGCTTTTTCCTGCTAATCCTAGCATGATAAAGAAGATTCAAAGAGAGTGAGATGCCAGCTCCTTTCATTCAGTCAGTAGCTTCAAACATTTCTGGTATATGAAAAACATGTTTTTCAATGGCAAAAATCAATAAATATTGTAAATGCACAAACAGTAATATCTCCACATTGCACGGTGCAATTCTGAAATTTTTAGCTTTTTCCTGTTAATCCTAGCATGATAAAGAAGATTCAAAGAGAGTGAGATGCCAGCTCCTTTCATTCAGTCAGTAGCTTCAAACATTTCTGGTATATGAAAAACATGTTTTTCAATGGCAAAAATCAATGAATATTGTAAATGCACAAACAGTAATATTTCCACATTGCAAGGTGCAATTCTGAAATTTTTTGCTTTTTCCTGTTAATCCTAGCATGATAAAGAAGATTCAAAGAGAGTGAGATGCCAGCTCCTTTCATTCAGTCAGTAGCTTCAAACATTTCTGGTATATGAAAAACATGTTTTTCAATGGCAAAAATCAATGAATATTGTAAATGCACAAACAGTAATATCTCCACATTGCACGGTGCAATTCTGAAATTTTTAGCTTTTTCCTGTTAATCCTAGCATGATAAAGAAGATTCAAAGAGAGTGAGATGCCAGCTCCTTTCATTCAGTCAGTAGCTTCAAACATTTCTGGTATATGAAAAACATGTTTTTCAATGGCAAAAATCAATGAATATTGTAAATGCACAAACAGTAATATCTCCACATTGCACGGTGCAATTCTGAAATTTTTAGCTTTTTCCTGTTAATCCTAGCATGATAAAGAAGATTCAAAGAGAGTGAGATGCCAGCTCCTTTCATTCAGTCAGTAGCTTCAAACATTTCTGGTATATGAAAAACATGTTTTTCAATGGCAAAAATCAATGAATATTGTAAATGCACAAACAGTAATATCTCCACATTGCACGGTGCAATTCTGAAATTTTTAGCTTTTTCCTGTTAATCCTAGCATGATAAAGAAGATTCAAAGAGAGTGAGATGCCAGCTCCTTTCATTCAGTCAGTAGCTTCAAACATTTCTGGTATATGAAAAACATGTTTTTCAATGGCAAAAATCAATGAATATTGTAAATGCAAACAGTAATATCTCCACATTGGAAGGTGCAATTCTGAAATTTTTTGCTTTTTCCTGCTAATCCTAGCATGATAAAGAAGATTCAAAGAGAGTGAGATGCCAGCTCCTTTCATTCAGTCAGTAGCTTCAAACATTTCTGGTATATGAAAAACATGTTTTTCAATGGCAAAAATCAATGAATATTGTAAATGCACAAACAGTAATATCTCCACATTGCAAGGTGCAATTCTGAAATTTTTTGCTTTTTCCTGTTAATCCTAGCATGATAAAGAAGATTCAAAGAGAGTGAGATGCCAGCTCCTTTCATTCAGTCAGTAGCTTCAAACATTTCTGGTATATGAAAAACATGTTTTTCAATGGCAAAAATCAATGAATATTGTAAATGCACAAACAGTAATATCTCCACATTGCACGGTGCAATTCTGAAATTTTTAGCTTTTTCCTGTTAATCCTAGCATGATAAAGAAGATTCAAAGAGAGTGAGATGCCAGCTCCTTTCATTCAGTCAGTAGCTTCAAACATTTCTGGTATATGAAAAACATGTTTTTCAATGGCAAAAATCAATGAATATTGTAAATGCACAAACAGTAATATCTCCACATTGCAAGGTGCAATTCTGAAATTTTTTGCTTTTTCCTGTTAATCCTAGCATGATAAAGAAGATTCAAAGAGAGTGAGATGCCAGCTCCTTTCATTCAGTCAGTAGCTTCAAACATTTCTGGTATATGAAAAACATGTTTTTCAATGGCAAAAATCAATGAATATTGTAAATGCACAAACAGTAATATCTCCACATTGCACGGTGCAATTCTGAAATTTTTAGCTTTTTCCTGTTAATCCTAGCATGATAAAGAAGATTCAAAGAGAGTGAGATGCCAGCTCCTTTCATTCAGTCAGTAGCTTCAAACATTTCTGGTATATGAAAAACATGTTTTTCAATGGCAAAAATCAATGAATATTGTAAATGCACAAACAGTAATATCTCCACATTGCACGGTGCAATTCTGAAATTTTTAGCTTTTTCCTGTTAATCCTAGCATGATAAAGAAGATTCAAAGAGAGTGAGATGCCAGCTCCTTTCATTCAGTCAGTAGCTTCAAACATTTCTGGTATATGAAAAACATGTTTTTCAATGGCAAAAATCAATGAATATTGTAAATGCACAAACAGTAATATCTCCACATTGCAAGGTGCAATTCTGAAATTTTTTGCTTTTTCCTGCTAATCCTAGCATGATAAAGAAGATTCAAAGAGAGTGAGATGCCAGCTCCTTTCATTCAGTCAGTAGCTTCAAACATTTCTGGTATATGAAAAACATGTTTTTCAATGGCAAAAATCAATGAATATTGTAAATGCACAAACAGTAATATCTCCACATTGCACGGTGCAATTCTGAAATTTTTAGCTTTTTCCTGTTAATCCTAGCATGATAAAGAAGATTCAAAGAGAGTGAGATGCCAGCTCCTTTCATTCAGTCAGTAGCTTCAAACATTTCTGGTATATGAAAAACATGTTTTTCAATGGCAAAAATCAATGAATATTGTAAATGCACAAACAGTAATATCTCCACATTGCAAGGTGCAATTCTGAAATTTTTTGCTTTTTCCTGTTAATCCTAGCATGATAAAGAAGATTCAAAGAGAGTGAGATGCCAGCTCCTTTCATTCAGTCAGTAGCTTCAAACATTTCTGGTATATGAAAAACATGTTTTTCAATGGCAAAAATCAATGAATATTGTAAATGCACAAACAGTAATATCTCCACATTGCAAGGTGCAATTCTGAAATTTTTTGCTTTTTCCTGCTAATCCTAGCATGATAAAGATTCAAAGAGAGTGAGATGCCAGCTCCTTTCATTCAGTCAGTAGCTTCAAACATTTCTGGTATATGAAAAACATGTTTTTCAATGGCAAAAATCAATGAATATTGTAAATGCACAAACAGTAATATCTCCACATTGCACGGTGCAATTCTGAAATTTTTAGCTTTTTCCTGTTAATCCTAGCATGATAAAGAAGATTCAAAGAGAGTGAGATGCCAGCTCCTTTCATTCAGTCAGTAGCTTCAAACATTTCTGGTATATGAAAAACATGTTTTTCAATGGCAAAAATCAATGAATATTGTAAATGCACAAACAGTAATATCTCCACATTGCAAGGTGCAATTCTGAAATTTTTTGCTTTTTCCTGCTAATCCTAGCATGATAAAGAAGATTCAAAGAGAGTGAGATGCCAGCTCCTTTCATTCAGTCAGTAGCTTCAAACATTTCTGGTATATGAAAAACATGTTTTTCAATGGCAAAAATCAATGAATATTGTAAATGCACAAACAGTAATATCTCCACATTGCAAGGTGCAATTCTGAAATTTTTTGCTTTTTCCTGCTAATCCTAGCATGATAAAGAAGATTCAAAGAGAGTGAGATGCCAGCTCCTTTCATTCAGTCAGTAGCTTCAAACATTTCTGGTATATGAAAAACATGTTTTTCAATGGCAAAAATCAATGAATATTGTAAATGCACAAACAGTAATATCTCCACATTGCACGGTGCAATTCTGAAATTTTTAGCTTTTTCCTGTTAATCCTAGCATGATAAAGAAGATTCAAAGAGAGTGAGATGCCAGCTCCTTTCATTCAGTCAGTAGCTTCAAACATTTCTGGTATATGAAAAACATGTTTTTCAATGGCAAAAATCAATGAATATTGTAAATGCACAAACAGTAATATCTCCACATTGCACGGTGCAATTCTGAAATTTTTAGCTTTTTCCTGTTAATCCTAGCATGATAAAGAAGATTCAAAGAGAGTGAGATGCCAGCTCCTTTCATTCAGTCAGTAGCTTCAAACATTTCTGGTATATGAAAAACATGTTTTTCAATGGCAAAAATCAATGAATATTGTAAATGCACAAACAGTAATATCTCCACATTGCACGGTGCAATTCTGAAATTTTTAGCTTTTTCCTGTTAATCCTAGCATGATAAAGAAGATTCAAAGAGAGTGAGATGCCAGCTCCTTTCATTCAGTCAGTAGCTTCAAACATTTCTGGTATATGAAAAACATGTTTTTCAATGGCAAAAATCAATGAATATTGTAAATGCACAAACAGTAATATCTCCACATTGCAAGGTGCAATTCTGAAATTTTTTGCTTTTTCCTGCTAATCCTAGCATGATAAAGAAGATTCAAAGAGAGTGAGATGCCAGCTCCTTTCATTCAGTCAGTAGCTTCAAACATTTCTGGTATATGAAAAACATGTTTTTCAATGGCAAAAATCAATGAATATTGTAAATGCACAAACAGTAATATCTCCACATTGCACGGTGCAATTCTGAAATTTTTAGCTTTTTCCTGTTAATCCTAGCATGATAAAGAAGATTCAAAGAGAGTGAGATGCCAGCTCCTTTCATTCAGTCAGTAGCTTCAAACATTTCTGGTATATGAAAAACATGTTTTTCAATGGCAAAAATCAATGAATATTGTAAATGCACAAACAGTAATATCTCCACATTGCAAGGTGCAATTCTGAAATTTTTTGCTTTTTCCTGTTAATCCTAGCATGATAAAGAAGATTCAAAGAGAGTGAGATGCCAGCTCCTTTCATTCAGTCAGTAGCTTCAAACATTTCTGGTATATGAAAAACATGTTTTTCAATGGCAAAAATCAATGAATATTGTAAATGCACAAACAGTAATATCTCCACATTGCAAGGTGCAATTCTGAAATTTTTTGCTTTTTCCTGCTAATCCTAGCATGATAAAGATTCAAAGAGAGTGAGATGCCAGCTCCTTTCATTCAGTCAGTAGCTTCAAACATTTCTGGTATATGAAAAACATGTTTTTCAATGGCAAAAATCAATGAATATTGTAAATGCACAAACAGTAATATCTCCACATTGCACGGTGCAATTCTGAAATTTTTAGCTTTTTCCTGTTAATCCTAGCATGATAAAGAAGATTCAAAGAGAGTGAGATGCCAGCTCCTTTCATTCAGTCAGTAGCTTCAAACATTTCTGGTATATGAAAAACATGTTTTTCAATGGCAAAAATCAATGAATATTGTAAATGCACAAACAGTAATATCTCCACATTGCAAGGTGCAATTCTGAAATTTTTTGCTTTTTCCTGCTAATCCTAGCATGATAAAGAAGATTCAAAGAGAGTGAGATGCCAGCTCCTTTCATTCAGTCAGTAGCTTCAAACATTTCTGGTATATGAAAAACATGTTTTTCAATGGCAAAAATCAATGAATATTGTAAATGCACAAACAGTAATATCTCCACATTGCAAGGTGCAATTCTGAAATTTTTAGCTTTTTCCTGTTAATCCTAGCATGATAAAGAAGATTCAAAGAGAGTGAGATGCCAGCTCCTTTCATTCAGTCAGTAGCTTCAAACATTTCTGGTATATGAAAAACATGTTTTTCAATGGCAAAAATCAATGAATATTGTAAATGCACAAACAGTAATATCTCCACATTGCACGGTGCAATTCTGAAATTTTTAGCTTTTTCCTGTTAATCCTAGCATGATAAAGAAGATTCAAAGAGAGTGAGATGCCAGCTCCTTTCATTCAGTCAGTAGCTTCAAACATTTCTGGTATATGAAAAACATGTTTTTCAATGGCAAAAATCAATGAATATTGTAAATGCACAAACAGTAATATCTCCACATTGCAAGGTGCAATTCTGAAATTTTTTGCTTTTTCCTGTTAATCCTAGCATGATAAAGAAGATTCAAAGAGAGTGAGATGCCAGCTCCTTTCATTCAGTCAGTAGCTTCAAACATTTCTGGTATATGAAAAACATGTTTTTCAATGGCAAAAATCAATGAATATTGTAAATGCACAAACAGTAATATCTCCACATTGCAAGGTGCAATTCTGAAATTTTTTGCTTTTTCCTGCTAATCCTAGCATGATAAAGATTCAAAGAGAGTGAGATGCCAGCTCCTTTCATTCAGTCAGTAGCTTCAAACATTTCTGGTATATGAAAAACATGTTTTTCAATGGCAAAAATCAATGAATATTGTAAATGCACAAACAGTAATATCTCCACATTGCAAGGTGCAATTCTGAAATTTTTTGCTTTTTCCTGCTAATCCTAGCATGATAAAGAAGATTCAAAGAGAGTGAGATGCCAGCTCCTTTCATTCAGTCAGTAGCTTCAAACATTTCTGGTATATGAAAAACATGTTTTTCAATGGCAAAAATCAATGAATATTGTAAATGCACAAACAGTAATATCTCCACATTGCACGGTGCAATTCTGAAATTTTTAGCTTTTTCCTGTTAATCCTAGCATGATAAAGAAGATTCAAAGAGAGTGAGATGCCAGCTCCTTTCATTCAGTCAGTAGCTTCAAACATTTCTGGTATATGAAAAACATGTTTTTCAATGGCAAAAATCAATGAATATTGTAAATGCACAAACAGTAATATCTCCACATTGCAAGGTGCAATTCTGAAATTTTTTGCTTTTTCCTGCTAATCCTAGCATGATAAAGAAGATTCAAAGAGAGTGAGATGCCAGCTCCTTTCATTCAGTCAGTAGCTTCAAACATTTCTGGTATATGAAAAACATGTTTTTCAATGGCAAAAATCAATGAATATTGTAAATGCACAAACAGTAATATCTCCACATTGCACGGTGCAATTCTGAAATTTTTAGCTTTTTCCTGTTAATCCTAGCATGATAAAGAAGATTCAAAGAGAGTGAGATGCCAGCTCCTTTCATTCAGTCAGTAGCTTCAAACATTTCTGGTATATGAAAAACATGTTTTTCAATGGAAAAAATCAATGAATATTGTAAATGCACAAACAGTAATATCTCCACATTGCAAGGTGCAATTCTGAAATTTTTTGCTTTTTCCTGTTAATCCTAGCATGATAAAGAAGATTCAAAGAGAGTGAGATGCCAGCTCCTTTCATTCAGTCAGTAGCTTCAAACATTTCTGATATATGAAAAACATGTTTTTCAATGGCAAAAATCAATGAATATTGTAAATGCACAAACAGTAATATCTCCACATTGCAAGGTGCAATTCTGAAATTTTTTGCTTTTTCCTGCTAATCCTAGCATGATAAAGAAGATTCAAAGAGAGTGAGATGCCAGCTCCTTTCATTCAGTCAGTAGCTTCAAACATTTCTGGTATATGAAAAACATGTTTTTCAATGGCAAAAATCAATGAATATTGTAAATGCACAAACAGTAATATCTCCACATTGCACGGTGCAATTCTGAAATTTTTAGCTTTTTCCTGTTAATCCTAGCATGATAAAGAAGATTCAAAGAGAGTGAGATGCCAGCTCCTTTCATTCAGTCAGTAGCTTCAAACATTTCTGGTATATGAAAAACATGTTTTTCAATGGCAAAAATCAATGAATATTGTAAATGCACAAACAGTAATATCTCCACATTGCAAGGTGCAATTCTGAAATTTTTTGCTTTTTCCTGCTAATCCTAGCATGATAAAGAAGATTCAAAGAGAGTGAGATGCCAGCTCCTTTCATTCAGTCAGTAGCTTCAAACATTTCTGGTATATGAAAAACATGTTTTTCAATGGCAAAAATCAATGAATATTGTAAATGCACAAACAGTAATATCTCCACATTGCACGGTGCAATTCTGAAATTTTTAGCTTTTTCCTGTTAATCCTAGCATGATAAAGAAGATTCAAAGAGAGTGAGATGCCAGCTCCTTTCATTCAGTCAGTAGCTTCAAACATTTCTGGTATATGAAAAACATGTTTTTCAATGGCAAAAATCAATGAATATTGTAAATGCACAAACAGTAATATCTCCACATTGCAAGGTGCAATTCTGAAATTTTTTGCTTTTTCCTGCTAATCCTAGCATGATAAAGAAGATTCAAAGAGAGTGAGATGCCAGCTCCTTTCATTCAGTCAGTAGCTTCAAACATTTCTGGTATATGAAAAACATGTTTTTCAATGGCAAAAATCAATGAATATTGTAAATGCACAAACAGTAATATCTCCACATTGCACGGTGCAATTCTGAAATTTTTAGCTTTTTCCTGTTAATCCTAGCATGATAAAGAAGATTCAAAGAGAGTGAGATGCCAGCTCCTTTCATTCAGTCAGTAGCTTCAAACATTTCTGGTATATGAAAAACATGTTTTTCAATGGCAAAAATCAATGAATATTGTAAATGCACAAACAGTAATATCTCCACATTGCAAGGTGCAATTCTGAAATTTTTTGCTTTTTCCTGCTAATCCTAGCATGATAAAGAAGATTCAAAGAGAGTGAGATGCCAGCTCCTTTCATTCAGTCAGTAGCTTCAAACATTTCTGGTATATGAAAAACATGTTTTTCAATGGCAAAAATCAATGAATATTGTAAATGCACAAACAGTAATATCTCCACATTGCACGGTGCAATTCTGAAATTTTTAGCTTTTTCCTGTTAATCCTAGCATGATAAAGAAGATTCAAAGAGAGTGAGATGCCAGCTCCTTTCATTCAGTCAGTAGCTTCAAACATTTCTGGTATATGAAAAACATGTTTTTCAATGGCAAAAATCAATGAATATTGTAAATGCACAAACAGTAATATCTCCACATTGCAAGGTGCAATTCTGAAATTTTTTGCTTTTTCCTGTTAATCCTAGCATGATAAAGAAGATTCAAAGAGAGTGAGATGCCAGCTCCTTTCATTCAGTCAGTAGCTTCAAACATTTCTGGTATATGAAAAACATGTTTTTCAATGGCAAAAATCAATGAATATTGTAAATGCACAAACAGTAATATCTCCACATTGCAAGGTGCAATTCTGAAATTTTTTGCTTTTTCCTGCTAATCCTAGCATGATAAAGATTCAAAGAGAGTGAGATGCCAGCTCCTTTCATTCAGTCAGTAGCTTCAAACATTTCTGGTATATGAAAAACATGTTTTTCAATGGCAAAAATCAATGAATATTGTAAATGCACAAACAGTAATATCTCCACATTGCACGGTGCAATTCTGAAATTTTTAGCTTTTTCCTGTTAATCCTAGCATGATAAAGAAGATTCAAAGAGAGTGAGATGCCAGCTCCTTTCATTCAGTCAGTAGCTTCAAACATTTCTGGTATATGAAAAACATGTTTTTCAATGGCAAAAATCAATGAATATTGTAAATGCACAAACAGTAATATCTCCACATTGCAAGGTGCAATTCTGAAATTTTTTGCTTTTTCCTGCTAATCCTAGCATGATAAAGAAGATTCAAAGAGAGTGAGATGCCAGCTCCTTTCATTCAGTCAGTAGCTTCAAACATTTCTGGTATATGAAAAACATGTTTTTCAATGGCAAAAATCAATGAATATTGTAAATGCACAAACAGTAATATCTCCACATTGCAAGGTGCAATTCTGAAATTTTTTGCTTTTTCCTGCTAATCCTAGCATGATAAAGAAGATTCAAAAAGAGTGAGATGCCAGCTCCTTTCATTGTCAGTAGCTTCAAACATTTCTGGTATATGAAAAACATGTTTTTCAATGGCAAAAATCAATGAATATTGTAAATGCACAAACAGTAATATCTCCACATTGCAAGGTGCAATTCTGAAATTTTTTGCTTTTTCCTGCTAATCCTAGCATGATAAAGAAGATTCAAAGAGAGTGAGATGCCAGCTCCTTTCATTCAGTCAGTAGCTTCAAACATTTCTGGTATATGAAAAACATGTTTTTCAATGGCAAAAATCAATGAATATTGTAAATGCACAAACAGTAATATCTCCACATTGCACGGTGCAATTCTGAAATTTTTAGCTTTTTCCTGTTAATCCTAGCATGATAAAGAAGATTCAAAGAGAGTGAGATGCCAGCTCCTTTCATTCAGTCAGTAGCTTCAAACATTTCTGGTATATGAAAAACATGTTTTTCAATGGCAAAAATCAATGAATATTGTAAATGCACAAACAGTAATATCTCCACATTGCACGGTGCAATTCTGAAATTTTTAGCTTTTTCCTGTTAATCCTAGCATGATAAAGAAGATTCAAAGAGAGTGAGATGCCAGCTCCTTTCATTCAGTCAGTAGCTTCAAACATTTCTGGTATATGAAAAACATGTTTTTCAATGGCAAAAATCAATGAATATTGTAAATGCACAAACAGTAATATCTCCACATTGCACGGTGCAATTCTGAAATTTTTAGCTTTTTCCTGTTAATCCTAGCATGATAAAGAAGATTCAAAGAGAGTGAGATGCCAGCTCCTTTCATTCAGTCAGTAGCTTCAAACATTTCTGGTATATGAAAAACATGTTTTTCAATGGCAAAAATCAATGAATATTGTAAATGCACAAACAGTAATATCTCCACATTGCAAGGTGCAATTCTGAAATTTTTTGCTTTTTCCTGCTAATCCTAGCATGATAAAGATTCAAAGAGAGTGAGATGCCAGCTCCTTTCATTCAGTCAGTAGCTTCAAACATTTCTGGTATATGAAAAACATGTTTTTCAATGGCAAAAATCAATGAATATTGTAAATGCACAAACAGTAATATCTCCACATTGCACGGTGCAATTCTGAAATTTTTAGCTTTTTCCTGTTAATCCTAGCATGATAAAGAAGATTCAAAGAGAGTGAGATGCCAGCTCCTTTCATTCAGTCAGTAGCTTCAAACATTTCTGGTATATGAAAAACATGTTTTTCAATGGCAAAAATCAATGAATATTGTAAATGCACAAACAGTAATATCTCCACATTGCAAGGTGCAATTCTGAAATTTTTTGCTTTTTCCTGCTAATCCTAGCATGATAAAGAAGATTCAAAGAGAGTGAGATGCCAGCTCCTTTCATTCAGTCAGTAGCTTCAAACATTTCTGGTATATGAAAAACATGTTTTTCAATGGCAAAAATCAATGAATATTGTAAATGCACAAACAGTAATATCTCCACATTGCAAGGTGCAATTCTGAAATTTTTAGCTTTTTCCTGTTAATCCTAGCATGATAAAGAAGATTCAAAGAGAGTGAGATGCCAGCTCCTTTCATTCAGTCAGTAGCTTCAAACATTTCTGGTATATGAAAAACATGTTTTTCAATGGCAAAAATCAATGAATATTGTAAATGCACAAACAGTAATATCTCCACATTGCACGGTGCAATTCTGAAATTTTTAGCTTTTTCCTGTTAATCCTAGCATGATAAAGAAGATTCAAAGAGAGTGAGATGCCAGCTCCTTTCATTCAGTCAGTAGCTTCAAACATTTCTGGTATATGAAAAACATGTTTTTCAATGGCAAAAATCAATGAATATTGTAAATGCACAAACAGTAATATCTCCACATTGCAAGGTGCAATTCTGAAATTTTTTGCTTTTTCCTGTTAATCCTAGCATGATAAAGAAGATTCAAAGAGAGTGAGATGCCAGCTCCTTTCATTCAGTCAGTAGCTTCAAACATTTCTGGTATATGAAAAACATGTTTTTCAATGGCAAAAATCAATGAATATTGTAAATGCACAAACAGTAATATCTCCACATTGCAAGGTGCAATTCTGAAATTTTTTGCTTTTTCCTGCTAATCCTAGCATGATAAAGATTCAAAGAGAGTGAGATGCCAGCTCCTTTCATTCAGTCAGTAGCTTCAAACATTTCTGGTATATGAAAAACATGTTTTTCAATGGCAAAAATCAATGAATATTGTAAATGCACAAACAGTAATATCTCCACATTGCACGGTGCAATTCTGAAATTTTTAGCTTTTTCCTGTTAATCCTAGCATGATAAAGAAGATTCAAAGAGAGTGAGATGCCAGCTCCTTTCATTCAGTCAGTAGCTTCAAACATTTCTGGTATATGAAAAACATGTTTTTCAATGGCAAAAATCAATGAATATTGTAAATGCACAAACAGTAATATCTCCACATTGCAAGGTGCAATTCTGAAATTTTTTGCTTTTTCCTGCTAATCCTAGCATGATAAAGAAGATTCAAAGAGAGTGAGATGCCAGCTCCTTTCATTCAGTCAGTAGCTTCAAACATTTCTGGTATATGAAAAACATGTTTTTCAATGGCAAAAATCAATGAATATTGTAAATGCACAAACAGTAATATCTCCACATTGCAAGGTGCAATTCTGAAATTTTTAGCTTTTTCCTGTTAATCCTAGCATGATAAAGAAGATTCAAAGAGAGTGAGATGCCAGCTCCTTTCATTCAGTCAGTAGCTTCAAACATTTCTGGTATATGAAAAACATGTTTTTCAATGGCAAAAATCAATGAATATTGTAAATGCACAAACAGTAATATCTCCACATTGCACGGTGCAATTCTGAAATTTTTAGCTTTTTCCTGTTAATCCTAGCATGATAAAGAAGATTCAAAGAGAGTGAGATGCCAGCTCCTTTCATTCAGTCAGTAGCTTCAAACATTTCTGGTATATGAAAAACATGTTTTTCAATGGCAAAAATCAATGAATATTGTAAATGCACAAACAGTAATATCTCCACATTGCAAGGTGCAATTCTGAAATTTTTTGCTTTTTCCTGTTAATCCTAGCATGATAAAGAAGATTCAAAGAGAGTGAGATGCCAGCTCCTTTCATTCAGTCAGTAGCTTCAAACATTTCTGGTATATGAAAAACATGTTTTTCAATGGCAAAAATCAATGAATATTGTAAATGCACAAACAGTAATATCTCCACATTGCAAGGTGCAATTCTGAAATTTTTTGCTTTTTCCTGCTCATCCTAGCATGATAAAGATTCAAAGAGAGTGAGATGCCAGCTCCTTTCATTCAGTCAGTAGCTTCAAACATTTCTGGTATATGAAAAACATGTTTTTCAATGGCAAAAATCAATGAATATTGTAAATGCACAAACAGTAATATCTCCACATTGCAAGGTGCAATTCTGAAATTTTTTGCTTTTTCCTGCTAATCCTAGCATGATAAAGAAGATTCAAAGAGAGTGAGATGCCAGCTCCTTTCATTCAGTCAGTAGCTTCAAACATTTCTGGTATATGAAAAACATGTTTTTCAATGGCAAAAATCAATGAATATTGTAAATGCACAAACAGTAATATCTCCACATTGCACGGTGCAATTCTGAAATTTTTAGCTTTTTCCTGTTAATCCTAGCATGATAAAGAAGATTCAAAGAGAGTGAGATGCCAGCTCCTTTCATTCAGTCAGTAGCTTCAAACATTTCTGGTATATGAAAAACATGTTTTTCAATGGCAAAAATCAATGAATATTGTAAATGCACAAACAGTAATATCTCCACATTGCAAGGTGCAATTCTGAAATTTTTTGCTTTTTCCTGCTAATCCTAGCATGATAAAGAAGATTCAAAGAGAGTGAGATGCCAACTCCTTTCATTCAGTCAGTAGCTTCAAACATTTCTGGTATATGAAAAACATGTTTTTCAATGGCAAAAATCAATGAATATTGTAAATGCACAAACAGTAATATCTCCACATTGCACGGTGCAATTCTGAAATTTTTAGCTTTTTCCTGTTAATCCTAGCATGATAAAGAAGATTCAAAGAGAGTGAGATGCCAGCTCCTTTCATTCAGTCAGTAGCTTCAAACATTTCTGGTATATGAAAAACATGTTTTTCAATGGAAAAAATCAATGAATATTGTAAATGCACAAACAGTAATATCTCCACATTGCAAGGTGCAATTCTGAAATTTTTTGCTTTTTCCTGTTAATCCTAGCATGATAAAGAAGAATCAAAGAGAGTGAGATGCCAGCTCCTTTCATTCAGTCAGTAGCTTCAAACATTTCTGATATATGAAAAACATGTTTTTCAATGGCAAAAATCAATGAATATTGTAAATGCACAAACAGTAATATCTCCACATTGCAAGGTGCAATTCTGAAATTTTTTGCTTTTTCCTGCTAATCCTAGCATGATAAAGAAGATTCAAAGAGAGTGAGATGCCAGCTCCTTTCATTCAGTCAGTAGCTTCAAACATTTCTGGTATATGAAAAACATGATTTTCAATGGCAAAAATCAATGAATATTGTAAATGCACAAACAGTAATATCTCCACATTGCAAGGTGCAATTCTGAAATTTTTTGCTTTTTCCTGCTAATCCTAGCATGATAAAGAAGATTCAAAGAGAGTGAGATGCCAGCTCCTTTCATTCAGTCAGTAGCTTCAAACATTTCTGGTATATGAAAAACATGTTTTTCAATGGCAAAAATCAATGAATATTGTAAATGCACAAACAGTAATATCTCCACATTGCACGGTGCAATTCTGAAATTTTTAGCTTTTTCCTGTTAATCCTAGCATGATAAAGAAGATTCAAAGAGAGTGAGATGCCAGCTCCTTTCATTCAGTCAGTAGCTTCAAACATTTCTGGTATATGAAAAACATGTTTTTCAATGGCAAAAATCAATGAATATTGTAAATGCACAAACAGTAATATCTCCACATTGCAAGGTGCAATTCTGAAATTTTTTGCTTTTTCCTGCTAATCCTAGCATGATAAAGAAGATTCAAAGAGAGTGAGATGCCAGCTCCTTTCATTCAGTCAGTAGCTTCAAACATTTCTGGTATATGAAAAACATGTTTTTCAATGGCAAAAATCAATGAATATTGTAAATGCACAAACAGTAATATCTCCACATTGCACGGTGCAATTCTGAAATTTTTAGCTTTTTCCTGTTAATCCTAGCATGATAAAGAAGATTCAAAGAGAGTGAGATGCCAGCTCCTTTCATTCAGTCAGTAGCTTCAAACATTTCTGGTATATGAAAAACATGTTTTTCAATGGCAAAAATCAATGAATATTGTAAATGCACAAACAGTAATATCTCCACATTGCAAGGTGCAATTCTGAAATTTTTTGCTTTTTCCTGTTAATCCTAGCATGATAAAGAAGATTCAAAGAGAGTGAGATGCCAGCTCCTTTCATTCAGTCAGTAGCTTCAAACATTTCTGGTATATGAAAAACATGTTTTTCAATGGCAAAAATCAATGAATATTGTAAATGCACAAACAGTAATATCTCCACATTGCAAGGTGCAATTCTGAAATTTTTTGCTTTTTCCTGCTAATCCTAGCATGATAAAGATTCAAAGAGAGTGAGATGCCAGCTCCTTTCATTCAGTCAGTAGCTTCAAACATTTCTGGTATATGAAAAACATGTTTTTCAATGGCAAAAATCAATGAATATTGTAAATGCACAAACAGTAATATCTCCACATTGCACGGTGCAATTCTGAAATTTTTAGCTTTTTCCTGTTAATCCTAGCATGATAAAGAAGATTCAAAGAGAGTGAGATGCCAGCTCCTTTCATTCAGTCAGTAGCTTCAAACATTTCTGGTATATGAAAAACATGTTTTTCAATGGCAAAAATCAATGAATATTGTAAATGCACAAACAGTAATATCTCCACATTGCAAGGTGCAATTCTGAAATTTTTTGCTTTTTCCTGCTAATCCTAGCATGATAAAGAAGATTCAAAGAGAGTGAGATGCCAGCTCCTTTCATTCAGTCAGTAGCTTCAAACATTTCTGGTATATGAAAAACATGTTTTTCAATGGCAAAAATCAATGAATATTGTAAATGCACAAACAGTAATATCTCCACATTGCAAGGTGCAATTCTGAAATTTTTTGCTTTTTCCTGCTAATCCTAGCATGATAAAGAAGATTCAAAAAGAGTGAGATGCCAGCTCCTTTCATTGTCAGTAGCTTCAAACATTTCTGGTATATGAAAAACATGTTTTTCAATGGCAAAAATCAATGAATATTGTAAATGCACAAACAGTAATATCTCCACATTGCAAGGTGCAATTCTGAAATTTTTTGCTTTTTCCTGCTAATCCTAGCATGATAAAGAAGATTCAAAGAGAGTGAGATGCCAGCTCCTTTCATTCAGTCAGTAGCTTCAAACATTTCTGGTATATGAAAAACATGTTTTTCAATGGCAAAAATCAATGAATATTGTAAATGCACAAACAGTAATATCTCCACATTGCACGGTGCAATTCTGAAATTTTTAGCTTTTTCCTGTTAATCCTAGCATGATAAAGAAGATTCAAAGAGAGTGAGATGCCAGCTCCTTTCATTCAGTCAGTAGCTTCAAACATTTCTGGTATATGAAAAACATGTTTTTCAATGGCAAAAATCAATGAATATTGTAAATGCACAAACAGTAATATCTCCACATTGCACAGTGCAATTCTGAAATTTTTAGCTTTTTCCTGTTAATCCTAGCATGATAAAGAAGATTCAAAGAGAGTGAGATGCCAGCTCCTTTCATTCAGTCAGTAGCTTCAAACATTTCTGGTATATGAAAAACATGTTTTTCAATGGCAAAAATCAATGAATATTGTAAATGCACAAACAGTAATATCTCCACATTGCACGGTGCAATTCTGAAATTTTTAGCTTTTTCCTGTTAATCCTAGCATGATAAAGAAGATTCAAAGAGAGTGAGATGCCAGCTCCTTTCATTCAGTCAGTAGCTTCAAACATTTCTGGTATATGAAAAACATGTTTTTCAATGGCAAAAATCAATGAATATTGTAAATGCACAAACAGTAATATCTCCACATTGCAAGGTGCAATTCTGAAATTTTTTGCTTTTTCCTGCTAATCCTAGCATGATAAAGATTCAAAGAGAGTGAGATGCCAGCTCCTTTCATTCAGTCAGTAGCTTCAAACATTTCTGGTATATGAAAAACATGTTTTTCAATGGCAAAAATCAATGAATATTGTAAATGCACAAACAGTAATATCTCCACATTGCACGGTGCAATTCTGAAATTTTTAGCTTTTTCCTGTTAATCCTAGCATGATAAAGAAGATTCAAAGAGAGTGAGATGCCAGCTCCTTTCATTCAGTCAGTAGCTTCAAACATTTCTGGTATATGAAAAACATGTTTTTCAATGGCAAAAATCAATGAATATTGTAAATGCACAAACAGTAATATCTCCACATTGCACGGTGCAATTCTGAAATTTTTAGCTTTTTCCTGTTAATCCTAGCATGATAAAGAAGATTCAAAGAGAGTGAGATGCCAGCTCCTTTCATTCAGTCAGTAGCTTCAAACATTTCTGGTATATGAAAAACATGTTTTTCAATGGCAAAAATCAATGAATATTGTAAATGCACAAACAGTAATATCTCCACATTGCAAGGTGCAATTCTGAAATTTTTTGCTTTTTCCTGCTAATCCTAGCATGATAAAGAAGATTCAAAGAGAGTGAGATGCCAGCTCCTTTCATTCAGTCAGTAGCTTCAAACATTTCTGGTATATGAAAAACATGTTTTTCAATGGCAAAAATCAATGAATATTGTAAATGCACAAACAGTAATATCTCCACATTGCACGGTGCAATTCTGAAATTTTTAGCTTTTTCCTGTTAATCCTAGCATGATAAAGAAGATTCAAAGAGAGTGAGATGCCAGCTCCTTTCATTCAGTCAGTAGCTTCAAACATTTCTGGTATATGAAAAACATGTTTTTCAATGGAAAAAATCAATGAATATTGTAAATGCACAAACAGTAATATCTCCACATTGCAAGGTGCAATTCTGAAATTTTTTGCTTTTTCCTGTTAATCCTAGCATGATAAAGAAGAATCAAAGAGAGTGAGATGCCAGCTCCTTTCATTCAGTCAGTAGCTTCAAACATTTCTGATATATGAAAAACATGTTTTTCAATGGCAAAAATCAATGAATATTGTAAATGCACAAACAGTAATATCTCCACATTGCAAGGTGCAATTCTGAAATTTTTTGCTTTTTCCTGCTAATCCTAGCATGATAAAGAAGATTCAAAGAGAGTGAGATGCCAGCTCCTTTCATTCAGTCAGTAGCTTCAAACATTTCTGGTATATGAAAAACATGTTTTTCAATGGCAAAAATCAATGAATATTGTAAATGCACAAACAGTAATATCTCCACATTGCACGGTGCAATTCTGAAATTTTTAGCTTTTTCCTGTTAATCCTAGCATGATAAAGAAGATTCAAAGAGAGTGAGATGCCAGCTCCTTTCATTCAGTCAGTAGCTTCAAACATTTCTGGTATATGAAAAACATGTTTTTCAATGGCAAAAATCAATGAATATTGTAAATGCACAAACAGTAATATCTCCACATTGCAAGGTGCAATTCTGAAATTTTTTGCTTTTTCCTGCTAATCCTAGCATGATAAAGAAGATTCAAAGAGAGTGAGATGCCAGCTCCTTTCATTCAGTCAGTAGCTTCAAACATTTCTGGTATATGAAAAACATGTTTTTCAATGGCAAAAATCAATGAATATTGTAAATGCACAAACAGTAATATCTCCACATTGCACGGTGCAATTCTGAAATTTTTAGCTTTTTCCTGTTAATCCTAGCATGATAAAGAAGATTCAAAGAGAGTGAGATGCCAGCTCCTTTCATTCAGTCAGTAGCTTCAAACATTTCTGGTATATGAAAAACATGTTTTTCAATGGCAAAAATCAATGAATATTGTAAATGCACAAACAGTAATATCTCCACATTGCAAGGTGCAATTCTGAAATTTTTTGCTTTTTCCTGCTAATCCTAGCATGATAAAGAAGATTCAAAGAGAGTGAGATGCCAGCTCCTTTCATTCAGTCAGTAGCTTCAAACATTTCTGGTATATGAAAAACATGTTTTTCAATGGCAAAAATCAATGAATATTGTAAATGCACAAACAGTAATATCTCCACATTGCACGGTGCAATTCTGAAATTTTTAGCTTTTTCCTGTTAATCCTAGCATGATAAAGAAGATTCAAAGAGAGTGAGATGCCAGCTCCTTTCATTCAGTCAGTAGCTTCAAACATTTCTGGTATATGAAAAACATGTTTTTCAATGGCAAAAATCAATGAATATTGTAAATGCACAAACAGTAATATCTCCACATTGCAAGGTGCAATTCTGAAATTTTTGCTTTTTCCTGCTAATCCTAGCATGATAAAGAAGATTCAAAGAGAGTGAGATGCCAGCTCCTTTCATTCAGTCAGTAGCTTCAAACATTTCTGGTATATGAAAAACATGTTTTTCAATGGCAAAAATCAATGAATATTGTAAATGCACAAACAGTAATATCTCCACATTGCACGGTGCAATTCTGAAATTTTTAGCTTTTTCCTGTTAATCCTAGCATGATAAAGAAGATTCAAAGAGAGTGAGATGCCAGCTCCTTTCATTCAGTCAGTAGCTTCAAACATTTCTGGTATATGAAAAACATGTTTTTCAATGGCAAAAATCAATGAATATTGTAAATGCACAAACAGTAATATCTCCACATTGCAAGGTGCAATTCTGAAATTTTTTGCTTTTTCCTGTTAATCCTAGCATGATAAAGAAGATTCAAAGAGAGTGAGATGCCAGCTCCTTTCATTCAGTCAGTAGCTTCAAACATTTCTGGTATATGAAAAACATGTTTTTCAATGGCAAAAATCAATGAATATTGTAAATGCACAAACAGTAATATCTCCACATTGCAAGGTGCAATTCTGAAATTTTTTGCTTTTTCCTGCTAATCCTAGCATGATAAAGATTCAAAGAGAGTGAGATGCCAGCTCCTTTCATTCAGTCAGTAGCTTCAAACATTTCTGGTATATGAAAAACATGTTTTTCAATGGCAAAAATCAATGAATATTGTAAATGCACAAACAGTAATATCTCCACATTGCACGGTGCAATTCTGAAATTTTTAGCTTTTTCCTGTTAATCCTAGCATGATAAAGAAGATTCAAAGAGAGTGAGATGCCAGCTCCTTTCATTCAGTCAGTAGCTTCAAACATTTCTGGTATATGAAAAACATGTTTTTCAATGGCAAAAATCAATGAATATTGTAAATGCACAAACAGTAATATCTCCACATTGCAAGGTGCAATTCTGAAATTTTTTGCTTTTTCCTGCTAATCCTAGCATGATAAAGAAGATTCAAAGAGAGTGAGATGCCAGCTCCTTTCATTCAGTCAGTAGCTTCAAACATTTCTGGTATATGAAAAACATGTTTTTCAATGGCAAAAATCAATGAATATTGTAAATGCACAAACAGTAATATCTCCACATTGCAAGGTGCAATTCTGAAATTTTTTGCTTTTTCCTGCTAATCCTAGCATGATAAAGAAGATTCAAAAAGAGTGAGATGCCAGCTCCTTTCATTGTCAGTAGCTTCAAACATTTCTGGTATATGAAAAACATGTTTTTCAATGGCAAAAATCAATGAATATTGTAAATGCACAAACAGTAATATCTCCACATTGCAAGGTGCAATTCTGAAATTTTTTGCTTTTTCCTGCTAATCCTAGCATGATAAAGAAGATTCAAAGAGAGTGAGATGCCAGCTCCTTTCATTCAGTCAGTAGCTTCAAACATTTCTGGTATATGAAAAACATGTTTTTCAATGGCAAAAATCAATGAATATTGTAAATGCACAAACAGTAATATCTCCACATTGCACGGTGCAATTCTGAAATTTTTAGCTTTTTCCTGTTAATCCTAGCATGATAAAGAAGATTCAAAGAGAGTGAGATGCCAGCTCCTTTCATTCAGTCAGTAGCTTCAAACATTTCTGGTATATGAAAAACATGTTTTTCAATGGCAAAAATCAATGAATATTGTAAATGCACAAACAGTAATATCTCCACATTGCACGGTGCAATTCTGAAATTTTTAGCTTTTTCCTGTTAATCCTAGCATGATAAAGAAGATTCAAAGAGAGTGAGATGCCAGCTCCTTTCATTCAGTCAGTAGCTTCAAACATTTCTGGTATATGAAAAACATGTTTTTCAATGGCAAAAATCAATGAATATTGTAAATGCACAAACAGTAATATCTCCACATTGCAAGGTGCAATTCTGAAATTTTTTGCTTTTTCCTGTTAATCCTAGCATGATAAAGAAGATTCAAAGAGAGTGAGATGCCAGCTCCTTTCATTCAGTCAGTAGCTTCAAACATTTCTGGTATATGAAAAACATGTTTTTCAATGGCAAAAATCAATGAATATTGTAAATGCACAAACAGTAATATCTCCACATTGCAAGGTGCAATTCTGAAATTTTTTGCTTTTTCCTGCTAATCCTAGCATGATAAAGATTCAAAGAGAGTGAGATGCCAGCTCCTTTCATTCAGTCAGTAGCTTCAAACATTTCTGGTATATGAAAAACATGTTTTTCAATGGCAAAAATCAATGAATATTGTAAATGCACAAACAGTAATATCTCCACATTGCACGGTGCAATTCTGAAATTTTTAGCTTTTTCCTGTTAATCCTAGCATGATAAAGAAGATTCAAAGAGAGTGAGATGCCAGCTCCTTTCATTCAGTCAGTAGCTTCAAACATTTCTGGTATATGAAAAACATGTTTTTCAATGGCAAAAATCAATGAATATTGTAAATGCACAAACAGTAATATCTCCACATTGCAAGGTGCAATTCTGAAATTTTTTGCTTTTTCCTGCTAATCCTAGCATGATAAAGAAGATTCAAAGAGAGTGAGATGCCAGCTCCTTTCATTCAGTCAGTAGCTTCAAACATTTCTGGTATATGAAAAACATGTTTTTCAATGGCAAAAATCAATGAATATTGTAAATGCACAAACAGTAATATCTCCACATTGCAAGGTGCAATTCTGAAATTTTTTGCTTTTTCCTGCTAATCCTAGCATGATAAAGAAGATTCAAAGAGAGTGAGATGCCAGCTCCTTTCATTAGTCAGTAGCTTCAAACATTTCTGGTATATGAAAAACATGTTTTTCAATGGCAAAAATCAATGAATATTGTAAATGCACAAACAGTAATATCTCCACATTGCAAGGTGCAATTCTGAAATTTTTAGCTTTTTCCTGCTAATCCTAGCATGATAAAGAAGATTCAAAGAGAGTGAGATGCCAGCTCCTTTCATTCAGTCAGTAGCTTCAAACATTTCTGGTATATGAAAAACATGTTTTTCAATGGCAAAAATCAATGAATATTGTAAATGCACAAACAGTAATATCTCCACATTGCACGGTGCAATTCTGAAATTTTTAGCTTTTTCCTGTTAATCCTAGCATGATAAAGAAGATTCAAAGAGAGTGAGATGCCAGCTCCTTTCATTCAGTCAGTAGCTTCAAACATTTCTGGTATATGAAAAACATGTTTTTCAATGGCAAAAATCAATGAATATTGTAAATGCACAAACAGTAATATCTCCACATTGCACGGTGCAATTCTGAAATTTTTAGCTTTTTCCTGTTAATCCTAGCATGATAAAGAAGATTCAAAGAGAGTGAGATGCCAGCTCCTTTCATTCAGTCAGTAGCTTCAAACATTTCTGGTATATGAAAAACATGTTTTTCAATGGCAAAAATCAATGAATATTGTAAATGCACAAACAGTAATATCTCCACATTGCACGGTGCAATTCTGAAATTTTTAGCTTTTTCCTGTTAATCCTAGCATGATAAAGAAGATTCAAAGAGAGTGAGATGCCAGCTCCTTTCATTCAGTCAGTAGCTTCAAACATTTCTGGTATATGAAAAACATGTTTTTCAATGGCAAAAATCAATGAATATTGTAAATGCACAAACAGTAATATCTCCACATTGCAAGGTGCAATTCTGAAATTTTTTGCTTTTTCCTGCTAATTCTAGCATGATAAAGAAGATTCAAAGAGAGTGAGATGCCAGCTCCTTTCATTCAGTCAGTAGCTTCAAACATTTCTGGTATATGAAAAACATGTTTTTCAATGGCAAAAATCAATGAATATTGTAAATGCACAAACAGTAATATCTCCACATTGCACGGTGCAATTCTGAAATTTTTTGCTTTTTCCTGTTAATCCTAGCATGATAAAGAAGATTCAAAGAGAGTGAGATGCCAGCTCCTTTCATTCAGTCAGTAGCTTCAAACATTTCTGGTATATGAAAAACATGTTTTTCAATGGCAAAAATCAATGAATATTGTAAATGCACAAACAGTAATATCTCCACATTGCAAGGTGCAATTCTGAAATTTTTTGCTTTTTCCTGTTAATCCTAGCATGATAAAGAAGATTCAAAGAGAGTGAGATGCCAGCTCCTTTCATTCAGTCAGTAGCTTCAAACATTTCTGGTATATGAAAAACATGTTTTTCAATGGCAAAAATCAATGAATATTGTAAATGCACAAACAGTAATATCTCCACATTGCAAGGTGCAATTCTGAAATTTTTTGCTTTTTCCTGCTAATCCTAGCATGATAAAGAAGATTCAAAGAGAGTGAGATGCCAGCTCCTTTCATTCAGTCAGTAGCTTCAAACATTTCTGGTATATGAAAAACATGTTTTTCAATGGCAAAAATCAATGAATATTGTAAATGCACAAACAGTAATATCTCCACATTGCACGGTGCAATTCTGAAATTTTTAGCTTTTTCCTGTTAATCCTAGCATGATAAAGAAGATTCAAAGAGAGTGAGATGCCAGCTCCTTTCATTCAGTCAGTAGCTTCAAACATTTCTGGTATATGAAAAACATGTTTTTCAATGGCAAAAATCAATGAATATTGTAAATGCACAAACAGTAATATCTCCACATTGCAAGGTGCAATTCTGAAATTTTTTGCTTTTTCCTGTTAATCCTAGCATGATAAAGAAGATTCAAAGAGAGTGAGATGCCAGCTCCTTTCATTCAGTCAGTAGCTTCAAACATTTCTGGTATATGAAAAACATGTTTTTCAATGGCAAAAATCAATGAATATTGTAAATGCACAAACAGTAATATCTCCACATTGCACGGTGCAATTCTGAAATTTTTAGCTTTTTCCTGTTAATCCTAGCATGATAAAGAAGATTCAAAGAGAGTGAGATGCCAGCTCCTTTCATTCAGTCAGTAGCTTCAAACATTTCTGGTATATGAAAAACATGTTTTTCAATGGCAAAAATCAATGAATATTGTAAATGCACAAACAGTAATATCTCCACATTGCACGGTGCAATTCTGAAATTTTTAGCTTTTTCCTGTTAATCCTAGCATGATAAAGAAGATTCAAAGAGAGTGAGATGCCAGCTCCTTTCATTCAGTCAGTAGCTTCAAACATTTCTGGTATATGAAAAACATGTTTTTCAATGGCAAAAATCAATGAATATTGTAAATGCACAAACAGTAATATCTCCACATTGCAAGGTGCAATTCTGAAATTTTTTGCTTTTTCCTGTTAATCCTAGCATGATAAAGAAGATTCAAAGAGAGTGAGATGCCAGCTCCTTTCATTCAGTCAGTAGCTTCAAACATTTCTGGTATATGAAAAACATGTTTTTCAATGGCAAAAATCAATGAATATTGTAAATGCACAAACAGTAATATCTCCACATTGCAAGGTGCAATTCTGAAATTTTTTGCTTTTTCCTGCTAATCCTAGCATGATAAAGAAGATTCAAAGAGAGTGAGATGCCAGCTCCTTTCATTCAGTCAGTAGCTTCAAACATTTCTGGTATATGAAAAACATGTTTTTCAATGGCAAAAATCAATGAATATTGTAAATGCACAAACAGTAATATCTCCACATTGCACGGTGCAATTCTGAAATTTTTAGCTTTTTCCTGTTAATCCTAGCATGATAAAGAAGATTCAAAGAGAGTGAGATGCCAGCTCCTTTCATTCAGTCAGTAGCTTCAAACATTTCTGGTATATGAAAAACATGTTTTTCAATGGCAAAAATCAATGAATATTGTAAATGCACAAACAGTAATATCTCCACATTGCAAGGTGCAATTCTGAAATTTTTTGCTTTTTCCTGTTAATCCTAGCATGATAAAGAAGATTCAAAGAGAGTGAGATGCCAGCTCCTTTCATTCAGTCAGTAGCTTCAAACATTTCTGGTATATGAAAAACATGTTTTTCAATGGCAAAAATCAATGAATATTGTAAATGCACAAACAGTAATATCTCCACATTGCACGGTGCAATTCTGAAATTTTTAGCTTTTTCCTGTTAATCCTAGCATGATAAAGAAGATTCAAAGAGAGTGAGATGCCAGCTCCTTTCATTCAGTCAGTAGCTTCAAACATTTCTGGTATATGAAAAACATGTTTTTCAATGGCAAAAATCAATGAATATTGTAAATGCACAAACAGTAATATCTCCACATTGCACGGTGCAATTCTGAAATTTTTAGCTTTTTCCTGTTAATCCTAGCATGATAAAGAAGATTCAAAGAGAGTGAGATGCCAGCTCCTTTCATTCAGTCAGTAGCTTCAAACATTTCTGGTATATGAAAAACATGTTTTTCAATGGCAAAAATCAATGAATATTGTAAATGCACAAACAGTAATATCCATTGGAGATGCCAGCTCCTTTCATTCAGTCAGTAGCTTCAAACATTTCTTGGTATATGAAAAACATTTTTTTCAATGGCAAA
>NW_027370684.1:0-34119 GCF_046119375.1 Phyllobates terribilis
AGATGCCAGCTCCTTTCATTCAGTCAGTAGCTTCAAACATTTCTGGGAACGTTTTTCAATGGCAAAAATCAATGAATATTGTAAATGCACAAACAGTAATATCTCCACATTGCAAGGTGCAATTCTGAAATTTTTTGCTTTTTCCTGTTAATCCTAGCATGATAAAGAAGATTCAAAGAGAGTGAGATGCCAGCTCCTTTCATTCAGTCAGTAGCTTCAAACATTTCTGGTATATGAAAAACATGTTTTTCAATGGCAAAAATCAATGAATATTGTAAATGCCACAAACAGTAATATCTCCCACATTGCAAGGTGCAATTCTGAAATTTTTTGCTTTTTCCTGTTAATCCTAGCATGATAAAGAAGATTCAAAGAGAGTGAGATGCCAGCTCCTTTCATTCAGTCAGTAGCTTCAAACATTTCTGGTATATGAAAAACATGTTTTTCAATGGCAAAAATCAATGAATATTGTAAATGCACAAACAGTAATATCTCCACATTGCAAGGTGCAATTCTGAAATTTTTTGCTTTTTCCTGCTAATCCTAGCATGATAAAGAAGATTCAAAGAGAGTGAGATGCCAGCTCCTTTCATTCAGTCAGTAGCTTCAAACATTTCTGGTATATGAAAAACATGTTTTTCAATGGCAAAAATCAATGAATATTGTAAATGCACAAACAGTAATATCTCCACATTGCACGGTGCAATTCTGAAATTTTTTGCTTTTTCCTGTTAATCCTAGGCATGATAAAGAAGATTCAAAGAGAGTGAGATGCCAGCTCCTTTCAATCAGTCAGTAGCTTCAAACATTTCTGGTATATGAAAAACATGTTTTTCAATGGCAAAAATCAATGAATATTGTAAATGCACAAACAGTAATATCTCCACATTGCAAGGTGCAATTCTGAAATTGTTTTGCTTTTTCCTGCTAATCCTAGCATGATAAAGAAGATTCAAAGAGAGTGAGATGCCAGCTCCTTTCATTCAGTCAGTAGCTTCAAACATTTCTGGTATATGAAAAACATGTTTTTCAATGGCAAAAATCAATGAATATTGTAAATGCACAAACAGTAATATCTCCACATTGCACGGTGCAATTCTGAAATTTTTAGCTTTTTCCTGTTAATCCTAGCATGATAAAGAAGATTCAAAGAGAGTGAGATGCCAGCTCCTTTCATTCAGTCAGTAGCTTCAAACATTTCTGGTATATGAAAAACATGTTTTTCAATGGCAAAAATCAATGAATATTGTAAATGCACAAACAGTAATATCTCCACATTGCAAGGTGCAATTCTGAAATTTTTAGCTTTTTCCTGTTAATCCTAGCATGATAAAGAAGATTCAAAGAGAGTGAGATGCCAGCTCCTTTCATTCAGTCAGTAGCTTCAAACATTTCTGGTATATGAAAAACATGTTTTTCAATGGCAAAAATCAATGAATATTGTAAATGCACAAACAGTAATATCTCCACATTGCAAGGTGCAATTCTGAAATTTTTTGCTTTTTCCTGCTAATCCTAGCATGATAAAGATTCAAAGAGAGTGAGATGCCAGCTCCTTTCATTCAGTCAGTAGCTTCAAACATTTCTGGTATATGAAAAACATGTTTTTCAATGGCAAAAATCAATGAATATTGTAAATGCACAAACAGTAATATCTCCACATTGCACGGTGCAATTCTGAAATTTTTAGCTTTTTCCTGTTAATCCTAGCATGATAAAGAAGATTCAAAGAGAGTGAGATGCCAGCTCCTTTCATTCAGTCAGTAGCTTCAAACATTTCTGGTATATGAAAAACATGTTTTTCAATGGCAAAATCAATGAATATTGTAAATGCACAAACAGTAATATCTCCACATTGCAAGGTGCAATTCTGAAATTTTTTGCTTTTTCCTGCTAATCCTAGCATGATAAAGAAGATTCAAAGAGAGTGAGATGCCAGCTCCTTTCATTCAGTCAGTAGCTTCAAACATTTCTGGTATATGAAAAACATGTTTTTCAATGGCAAAAATCAATGAATATTGTAAATGCACAAACAGTAATATCTCCACATTGCACGGTGCAATTCTGAAATTTTTAGCTTTTTCCTGTTAATCCTAGCATGATAAAGAAGATTCAAAGAGAGTGAGATGCCAGCTCCTTTCATTCAGTCAGTAGCTTCAAACATTTCTGGTATATGAAAAACATGTTTTTCAATGGCAAAAATCAATGAATATTGTAAATGCACAAACAGTAATATCTCCACATTGCAAGGTGCAATTCTGAAATTTTTTGCTTTTTCCTGTTAATCCTAGCATGATAAAGAAGATTCAAAGAGAGTGAGATGCCAGCTCCTTTCATTCAGTCAGTAGCTTCAAACATTTCTGGTATATGAAAAACATGTTTTTCAATGGCAAAAATCAATGAATATTGTAAATGCACAAACAGTAATATCTCCACATTGCAAGGTGCAATTCTGAAATTTTTGCTTTTTCCTGCTAATCCTAGCATGATAAAGAAGATTCAAAGAGAGTGAGATGCCAGCTCCTTTCATTCAGTCAGTAGCTTCAAACATTTCTGGTATATGAAAAACATGTTTTTCAATGGCAAAAATCAATGAATATTGTAAATGCACAAACAGTAATATCTCCACATTGCACGGTGCAATTCTGAAATTTTTAGCTTTTTCCTGTTAATCCTAGCATGATAAAGAAGATTCAAAGAGAGTGAGATGCCAGCTCCTTTCATTCAGTCAGTAGCTTCAAACATTTCTGGTATATGAAAAACATGTTTTTCAATGGCAAAAATCAATGAATATTGTAAATGCACAAACAGTAATATCTCCACATTGCAAGGTGCAATTCTGAAATTTTTTGCTTTTTCCTGTTAATCCTAGCATGATAAAGAAGATTCAAAGAGAGTGAGATGCCAGCTCCTTTCATTCAGTCAGTAGCTTCAAACATTTCTGGTATATGAAAAACATGTTTTTCAATGGCAAAAATCAATGAATATTGTAAATGCACAAACAGTAATATCTCCACATTGCAAGGTGCAATTCTGAAATTTTTTGCTTTTTCCTGCTAATCCTAGCATGATAAAGAAGATTCAAAGAGAGTGAGATGCCAGCTCCTTTCATTCAGTCAGTAGCTTCAAACATTTCTGGTATATGAAAAACATGTTTTTCAATGGCAAAAATCAATGAATATTGTAAATGCACAAACAGTAATATCTCCACATTGCACGGTGCAATTCTGAAATTTTTAGCTTTTTCCTGTTAATCCTAGCATGATAAAGAAGATTCAAAGAGAGTGAGATGCCAGCTCCTTTCATTCAGTCAGTAGCTTCAAACATTTCTGGTATATGAAAAACATGTTTTTCAATGGCAAAAATCAATGAATATTGTAAATGCACAAACAGTAATATCTCCACATTGCAAGGTGCAATTCTGAAATTTTTTGCTTTTTCCTGCTAATCCTAGCATGATAAAGAAGATTCAAAGAGAGTGAGATGCCAGCTCCTTTCATTCAGTCAGTAGCTTCAAACATTTCTGGTATATGAAAAACATGTTTTTCAATGGCAAAAATCAATGAATATTGTAAATGCACAAACAGTAATATCTCCACATTGCAAGGTGCAATTCTGAAATTTTTTGCTTTTTCCTGCTAATCCTAGCATGATAAAGAAGATTCAAAGAGAGTGAGATGCCAGCTCCTTTCATTCAGTCAGTAGCTTCAAACATTTCTGGTATATGAAAAACATGTTTTTCAATGGCAAAAATCAATGAATATTGTAAATGCACAAACAGTAATATCTCCACATTGCAAGGTGCAATTCTGAAATTTTTTGCTTTTTCCTGCTAATCCTAGCATGATAAAGAAGATTCAAAGAGAGTGAGATGCCAGCTCCTTTCATTCAGTCAGTAGCTTCAAACATTTCTGGTATATGAAAAACATGTTTTTCAATGGCAAAAATCAATGAATATTGTAAATGCACAAACAGTAATATCTCCACATTGCACGGTGCAATTCTGAAATTTTTAGCTTTTTCCTGTTAATCCTAGCATGATAAAGAAGATTCAAAGAGAGTGAGATGCCAGCTCCTTTCATTCAGTCAGTAGCTTCAAACATTTCTGGTATATGAAAAACATGTTTTTCAATGGCAAAAATCAATGAATATTGTAAATGCACAAACAGTAATATCTCCACATTGCAAGGTGCAATTCTGAAATTTTTTGCTTTTTCCTGCTAATCCTAGCATGATAAAGAAGATTCAAAGAGAGTGAGATGCCAGCTCCTTTCATTCAGTCAGTAGCTTCAAACATTTCTGGTATATGAAAAACATGTTTTTCAATGGCAAAAATCAATGAATATTGTAAATGCACAAACAGTAATATCTCCACATTGCACGGTGCAATTCTGAAATTTTTAGCTTTTTCCTGTTAATCCTAGCATGATAAAGAAGATTCAAAGAGAGTGAGATGCCAGCTCCTTTCATTCAGTCAGTAGCTTCAAACATTTCTGGTATATGAAAAACATGTTTTTCAATGGCAAAAATCAATGAATATTGTAAATGCACAAACAGTAATATCTCCACATTGCAAGGTGCAATTCTGAAATTTTTTGCTTTTTCCTGCTAATCCTAGCATGATAGAGAAGATTCAAAGAGAGTGAGATGCCAGCTCCTTTCATTCAGTCAGTAGCTTCAAACATTTCTGGTATATGAAAAACATGTTTTTCAATGGCAAAAATCAATGAATATTGTAAATGCACAAACAGTAATATCTCCACATTGCACGGTGCAATTCTGAAATTTTTAGCTTTTTCCTGTTAATCCTAGCATGATAAAGAAGATTCAAAGAGAGTGAGATGCCAGCTCCTTTCATTCAGTCAGTAGCTTCAAACATTTCTGGTATATGAAAAACATGTTTTTCAATGGTAAAAATCAATGAATATTGTAAATGCACAAACAGTAATATCTCCACATTGCAAGGTGCAATTCTGAAATTTTTTGCTTTTTCCTGCTAATCCTAGCATGATAAAGAAGATTCAAAGAGAGTGAGATGCCAGCTCCTTTCATTCAGTCAGTAGCTTCAAACATTTCTGGTATATGAAAAACATGTTTTTCAATGGCAAAAATCAATGAATATTGTAAATGCACAAACAGTAATATCTCCACATTGCAAGGTGCAATTCTGAAATTTTTTGCTTTTTCCTGCTAATCCTAGCATGACAAAGAAGATTCAAAGAGAGTGAGATGCCAGCTCCTTTCATTCAGTCAGTAGCTTCAAACATTTCTGGTATATGAAAAACATGTTTTTCAATGGCAAAAATCAATGAATATTGTAAATGCACAAACAGTAATATCTCCACATTGCACGGTGCAATTCTGAAATTTTTAGCTTTTTCCTGTTAATCCTAGCATGATAAAGAAGATTCAAAGAGAGTGAGATGCCAGCTCCTTTCATTCAGTCAGTAGCTTCAAACATTTCTGGTGTATGAAAAACATGTTTTTCAATGGCAAAAATCAATGAATATTGTAAATGCACAAACAGTAATATCTCCACATTGCAAGGTGCAATTCTGAAATTTTTTGCTTTTTCCTGCTAATCCTAGCATGATAAAGAAGATTCAAAGAGAGTGAGATGCCAGCTCCTTTCATTCAGTCAGTAGCTTCAAACATTTCTGGTATATGAAAAACATGTTTTTCAATGGCAAAAATCAATGAATATTGTAAATGCACAAACAGTAATATCTCCACATTGCACGGTGCAATTCTGAAATTTTTAGCTTTTTCCTGTTAATCCTAGCATGATAAAGAAGATTCAAAGAGAGTGAGATGCCAGCTCCTTTCATTCAGTCAGTAGCTTCAAACATTTCTGGTATATGAAAAACATGTTTTTCAATGGCAAAAATCAATGAATATTGTAAATGCACAAACAGTAATATCTCCACATTGCAAGGTGCAATTCTGAAATTTTTTGCTTTTTCCTGCTAATCCTAGCATGATAAAGAAGATTCAAAGAGAGTGAGATGCCAGCTCCTTTCATTCAGTCAGTAGCTTCAAACATTTCTGGTATATGAAAAACATGTTTTTCAATGGCAAAAATCAATGAATATTGTAAATGCACAAACAGTAATATCTCCACATTGCAAGGTGCAATTCTGAAATTTTTTGCTTTTTCCTGCTAATCCTAGCATGATAAAGAAGATTCAAAGAGAGTGAGATGCCAGCTCCTTTCATTCAGTCAGTAGCTTCAAACATTTCTGGTATATGAAAAACATGTTTTTCAATGGCAAAAATCAATGAATATTGTAAATGCACAAACAGTAATATCTCCACATTGCATGGTGCAATTCTGAAATTTTTAGCTTTTTCCTGTTAATCCTAGCATGATAAAGAAGATTCAAAGAGAGTGAGATGCCAGCACCTTTCATTCAGTCAGTAGCTTCAAACATTTCTGGTATATGAAAAACATGTTTTTCAATGGCAAAAATCAATGAATATTGTAAATGCACAAACAGTAATATCTCCACATTGCAAGGTGCAATTCTGAAATTTTTTGCTTTTTCCTGCTAATCCTAGCATGATAGAGAAGATTCAAAGAGAGTGAGATGCCAGCTCCTTTCATTCAGTCAGTAGCTTCAAACATTTCTGGTATATGAAAAACATGTTTTTCAATGGCAAAAATCAATGAATATTGTAAATGCACAAACAGTAATATCTCCACATTGCACGGTGCAATTCTGAAATTTTTAGCTTTTTCCTGTTAATCCTAGCATGATAAAGAAGATTCAAAGAGAGTGAGATGCCAGCTCCTTTCATTCAGTCAGTAGCTTCAAACATTTCTGGTATATGAAAAACATGTTTTTCAATGGTAAAAATCAATGAATATTGTAAATGCACAAACAGTAATATCTCCACATTGCAAGGTGCAATTCTGAAATTTTTTGCTTTTTCCTGCTAATCCTAGCATGATAAAGAAGATTCAAAGAGAGTGAGATGCCAGCTCCTTTCATTCAGTCAGTAGCTTCAAACATTTCTGGTATATGAAAAACATGTTTTTCAATGGCAAAAATCAATGAATATTGTAAATGCACAAACAGTAATATCTCCACATTGCACGGTGCAATTCTGAAATTTTTAGCTTTTTCCTGTTAATCCTAGCATGATAAAGAAGATTCAAAGAGAGTGAGATGCCAGCTCCTTTCATTCAGTCAGTAGCTTCAAACATTTCTGGTATATGAAAAACATGTTTTTCAATGGCAAAAATCAATGAATATTGTAAATGCACAAACAGTAATATCTCCACATTGCAAGGTGCAATTCTGAAATTTTTTGCTTTTTCCTGCTAATCCTAGCATGACAAAGAAGATTCAAAGAGAGTGAGATGCCAGCTCCTTTCATTCAGTCAGTAGCTTCAAACATTTCTGGTATATGAAAAACATGTTTTTCAATGGCAAAAATCAATGAATATTGTAAATGCACAAACAGTAATATCTCCACATTGCACGGTGCAATTCTGAAATTTTTAGCTTTTTCCTGTTAATCCTAGCATGATAAAGAAGATTCAAAGAGAGTGAGATGCCAGCTCCTTTCATTCAGTCAGTAGCTTCAAACATTTCTGGTATATGAAAAACATGTTTTTCAATGGTAAAAATCAATGAATATTGTAAATGCACAAACAGTAATATCTCCACATTGCAAGGTGCAATTCTGAAATTTTTTGCTTTTTCCTGCTAATCCTAGCATGATAAAGAAGATTCAAAGAGAGTGAGATGCCAGCTCCTTTCATTCAGTCAGTAGCTTCAAACATTTCTGGTATATGAAAAACATGTTTTTCAATGGCAAAAATCAATGAATATTGTAAATGCACAAACAGTAATATCTCCACATTGCAAGGTGCAATTCTGAAATTTTTTGCTTTTTCCTGCTAATCCTAGCATGACAAAGAAGATTCAAAGAGAGTGAGATGCCAGCTCCTTTCATTCAGTCAGTAGCTTCAAACATTTCTGGTATATGAAAAACATGTTTTTCAATGGCAAAAATCAATGAATATTGTAAATGCACAAACAGTAATATCTCCACATTGCACGGTGCAATTCTGAAATTTTTAGCTTTTTCCTGTTAATCCTAGCATGATAAAGAAGATTCAAAGAGAGTGAGATGCCAGCTCCTTTCATTCAGTCAGTAGCTTCAAACATTTCTGGTGTATGAAAAACATGTTTTTCAATGGCAAAAATCAATGAATATTGTAAATGCACAAACAGTAATATCTCCACATTGCAAGGTGCAATTCTGAAATTTTTTGCTTTTTCCTGCTAATCCTAGCATGATAAAGAAGATTCAAAGAGAGTGAGATGCCAGCTCCTTTCATTCAGTCAGTAGCTTCAAACATTTCTGGTATATGAAAAACATGTTTTTCAATGGCAAAAATCAATGAATATTGTAAATGCACAAACAGTAATATCTCCACATTGCACGGTGCAATTCTGAAATTTTTAGCTTTTTCCTGTTAATCCTAGCATGATAAAGAAGATTCAAAGAGAGTGAGATGCCAGCTCCTTTCATTCAGTCAGTAGCTTCAAACATTTCTGGTATATGAAAAACATGTTTTTCAATGGCAAAAATCAATGAATATTGTAAATGCACAAACAGTAATATCTCCACATTGCAAGGTGCAATTCTGAAATTTTTTGCTTTTTCCTGCTAATCCTAGCATGATAAAGAAGATTCAAAGAGAGTGAGATGCCAGCTCCTTTCATTCAGTCAGTAGCTTCAAACATTTCTGGTATATGAAAAACATGTTTTTCAATGGCAAAAATCAATGAATATTGTAAATGCACAAACAGTAATATCTCCACATTGCAAGGTGCAATTCTGAAATTTTTTGCTTTTTCCTGCTAATCCTAGCATGATAAAGAAGATTCAAAGAGAGTGAGATGCCAGCTCCTTTCATTCAGTCAGTAGCTTCAAACATTTCTGGTATATGAAAAACATGTTTTTCAATGGCAAAAATCAATGAATATTGTAAATGCACAAACAGTAATATCTCCACATTGCATGGTGCAATTCTGAAATTTTTAGCTTTTTCCTGTTAATCCTAGCATGATAAAGAAGATTCAAAGAGAGTGAGATGCCAGCACCTTTCATTCAGTCAGTAGCTTCAAACATTTCTGGTATATGAAAAACATGTTTTTCAATGGCAAAAATCAATGAATATTGTAAATGCACAAACAGTAATATCTCCACATTGCAAGGTGCAATTCTGAAATTTTTTGCTTTTTCCTGCTAATCCTAGCATGATAGAGAAGATTCAAAGAGAGTGAGATGCCAGCTCCTTTCATTCAGTCAGTAGCTTCAAACATTTCTGGTATATGAAAAACATGTTTTTCAATGGCAAAAATCAATGAATATTGTAAATGCACAAACAGTAATATCTCCACATTGCACGGTGCAATTCTGAAATTTTTAGCTTTTTCCTGTTAATCCTAGCATGATAAAGAAGATTCAAAGAGAGTGAGATGCCAGCTCCTTTCATTCAGTCAGTAGCTTCAAACATTTCTGGTATATGAAAAACATGTTTTTCAATGGTAAAAATCAATGAATATTGTAAATGCACAAACAGTAATATCTCCACATTGCAAGGTGCAATTCTGAAATTTTTTGCTTTTTCCTGCTAATCCTAGCATGATAAAGAAGATTCAAAGAGAGTGAGATGCCAGCTCCTTTCATTCAGTCAGTAGCTTCAAACATTTCTGGTATATGAAAAACATGTTTTTCAATGGCAAAAATCAATGAATATTGTAAATGCACAAACAGTAATATCTCCACATTGCACGGTGCAATTCTGAAATTTTTAGCTTTTTCCTGTTAATCCTAGCATGATAAAGAAGATTCAAAGAGAGTGAGATGCCAGCTCCTTTCATTCAGTCAGTAGCTTCAAACATTTCTGGTATATGAAAAACATGTTTTTCAATGGCAAAAATCAATGAATATTGTAAATGCACAAACAGTAATATCTCCACATTGCAAGGTGCAATTCTGAAATTTTTTGCTTTTTCCTGCTAATCCTAGCATGACAAAGAAGATTCAAAGAGAGTGAGATGCCAGCTCCTTTCATTCAGTCAGTAGCTTCAAACATTTCTGGTATATGAAAAACATGTTTTTCAATGGCAAAAATCAATGAATATTGTAAATGCACAAACAGTAATATCTCCACATTGCACGGTGCAATTCTGAAATTTTTAGCTTTTTCCTGTTAATCCTAGCATGATAAAGAAGATTCAAAGAGAGTGAGATGCCAGCTCCTTTCATTCAGTCAGTAGCTTCAAACATTTCTGGTATATGAAAAACATGTTTTTCAATGGCAAAAATCAATGAATATTGTAAATGCACAAACAGTAATATCTCCACATTGCAAGGTGCAATTCTGAAATTTTTTGCTTTTTCCTGTTAATCCTAGCATGATAAAGAAGATTCAAAGAGAGTGAGATGCCAGCTCCTTTCATTTAGTCAGTAGCTTCAAACATTTCTGGTATATGAAAAACATGTTTTTCAATGGCAAAAATCAATGAATATTGTAAATGCACAAACAGTAATATCTCCACATTGCAAGGTGCAATTCTGAAATTTTTTGCTTTTTCCTGCTAATCCTAGCATGATAAAGAAGATTCAAAGAGAGTGAGATGCCAGCTCCTTTCATTCAGTCAGTAGCTTCAAACATTTCTGGTATATGAAAAACATGTTTTTCAATGGCAAAAATCAATGAATATTGTAAATGCACAAACAGTAATATCTCCACATTGCACGGTGCAATTCTGAAATTTTTAGCTTTTTCCTGTTAATCCTAGCATGATAAAGAAGATTCAAAGAGAGTGAGATGCCAGCTCCTTTCATTCAGTCAGTAGCTTCAAACATTTCTGGTATATGAAAAACATGTTTTTCAATGGCAAAAATCAATGAATATTGTAAATGCACAAACAGTAATATCTCCACATTGCAAGGTGCAATTCTGAAATTTTTTGCTTTTTCCTGCTAATCCTAGCATGATAAAGAAGATTCAAAGAGAGTGAGATGCCAGCTCCTTTCATTCAGTCAGTAGCTTCAAACATTTCTGGTATATGAAAAACATGTTTTTCAATGGCAAAAATCAATGAATATTGTAAATGCACAAACAGTAATATCTCCACATTGCAAGGTGCAATTCTGAAATTTTTTGCTTTTTCCTGCTAATCCTAGCATGATAAAGAAGATTCAAAGAGAGTGAGATGCCAGCTCCTTTCATTCAGTCAGTAGCTTCAAACATTTCTGGTATATGAAAAACATGTTTTTCAATGGCAAAAATCAATGAATATTGTAAATGCACAAACAGTAATATCTCCACATTGCAAGGTGCAATTCTGAAATTTTTTGCTTTTTCCTGCTAATCCTAGCATGATAAAGAAGATTCAAAGAGAGTGAGATGCCAGCTCCTTTCATTCAGTCAGTAGCTTCAAACATTTCTGGTATATGAAAAACATGTTTTTCAATGGCAAAAATCAATGAATATTGTAAATGCACAAACAGTAATATCTCCACATTGCACGGTGCAATTCTGAAATTTTTAGCTTTTTCCTGTTAATCCTAGCATGATAAAGAAGATTCAAAGAGAGTGAGATGCCAGCTCCTTTCATTCAGTCAGTAGCTTCAAACATTTCTGGTATATGAAAAACATGTTTTTCAATGGCAAAAATCAATGAATATTGTAAATGCACAAACAGTAATATCTCCACATTGCAAGGTGCAATTCTGAAATTTTTTGCTTTTTGCTGCTAATCCTAGCATGATAAAGAAGATTCAAAGAGAGTGAGATGCCAGCTCCTTTCATTCAGTCAGTAGCTTCAAACATTTCTGGTATATGAAAAACATGTTTTTCAATGGCAAAAATCAATGAATATTGTAAATGCACAAACAGTAATATCTCCACATTGCACGGTGCAATTCTGAAATTTTTAGCTTTTTCCTGTTAATCCTAGCATGATAAAGAAGATTCAAAGAGAGTGAGATGCCAGCACCTTTCATTCAGTCAGTAGCTTCAAACATTTCTGGTATATGAAAAACATGTTTTTCAATGGCAAAAATCAATGAATATTGTAAATGCACAAACAGTAATATCTCCACATTGCAAGGTGCAATTCTGAAATTTTTTGCTTTTTCCTGCTAATCCTAGCATGATAGAGAAGATTCAAAGAGAGTGAGATGCCAGCTCCTTTCATTCAGTCAGTAGCTTCAAACATTTCTGGTATATGAAAAACATGTTTTTCAATGGCAAAAATCAATGAATATTGTAAATGCACAAACAGTAATATCTCCACATTGCACGGTGCAATTCTGAAATTTTTAGCTTTTTCCTGTTAATCCTAGCATGATAAAGAAGATTCAAAGAGAGTGAGATGCCAGCTCCTTTCATTCAGTCAGTAGCTTCAAACATTTCTGGTATATGAAAAACATGTTTTTCAATGGTAAAAATCAATGAATATTGTAAATGCACAAACAGTAATATCTCCACATTGCAAGGTGCAATTCTGAAATTTTTTGCTTTTTCCTGCTAATCCTAGCATGATAAAGAAGATTCAAAGAGAGTGAGATGCCAGCTCCTTTCATTCAGTCAGTAGCTTCAAACATTTCTGGTATATGAAAAACATGTTTTTCAATGGCAAAAATCAATGAATATTGTAAATGCACAAACAGTAATATCTCCACATTGCACGGTGCAATTCTGAAATTTTTAGCTTTTTCCTGTTAATCCTAGCATGGTAAAGAAGATTCAAAGAGAGTGAGATGCCAGCTCCTTTCATTCAGTCAGTAGCTTCAAACATTTCTGGTATATGAAAAACATGTTTTTCAATGGCAAAAATCAATGAATATTGTAAATGCACAAACAGTAATATCTCCACATTGCAAGGTGCAATTCTGAAATTTTTTGCTTTTTCCTGCTAATCCTAGCATGATAAAGAAGATTCAAAGAAAGTGAGATGCCAGCTCCTTTCATTCAGTCAGTAGCTTCAAACATTTCTGGTATATGAAAAACATGTTTTTCAATGGCAAAAATCAATGAATATTGTAAATGCACAAACAGTAATATCTCCACATTGCACGGTGCAATTCTGAAATTTTTAGCTTTTTCCTGTTAATCCTAGCATGATAAAGAAGATTCAAAGAGAGTGAGATGCCAGCTCCTTTCATTCAGTCAGTAGCTTCAAACATTTCTGGTATATGAAAAACATGTTTTTCAATGGCAAAAATCAATGAATATTGTAAATGCACAAACAGTAATATCTCCACATTGCAAGGTGCAATTCTGAAATTTTTTGCTTTTTCCTGCTAATCCTAGCATGATAAAGAAGATTCAAAGAGAGTGAGATGTCAGCTCCTTTCATTCAGTCAGTAGCTTCAAACATTTCTGGTATATGAAAAACATGTTTTTCAATGGCAAAAATCAATGAATATTGTAAATGCACAAACAGTAATATCTCCACATTGCACGGTGCAATTCTGAAATGTTTAGCTTTTTCCTGTTAATCCTAGCATGATAAAGAAGATTCAAAGAGAGTGAGATGCCAGCTCCTTTCATTCAGTCAGTAGCTTCAAACATTTCTGGTATATGAAAAACATGTTTTTCAATGGCAAAAATCAATGAATATTGTAAATGCACAAACAGTAATATCTCCACATTGCACGGTGCAATTCTGAAATTTTTAGCTTTTTCCTGTTAATCCTAGCATGATAAAGAAGATTCAAAGAGAGTGAGATGCCAGCTCCTTTCATTCAGTCAGTAGCTTCAAACATTTCTGGTATATGAAAGACATGTTTTTCAATGGCAAAAATCAATGAATATTGTAAATGCACAAACAGTAATATCTCCACATTGCAAGGTGCAATTCTGAAATTTTTTGCTTTTTCCTGCTAATCCTAGCATGATAAAGAAGATTCAAAGAGAGTGAGATGCCAGCTCCTTTCATTCAGTCAGTAGCTTCAAACATTTCTGGTATATGAAAAACATGTTTTTCAATGGCAAAAATCAATGAATATTGTAAATGCACAAACAGTAATATCTCCACATTGCAAGGTGCAATTCTGAAATTTTTTGCTTTTTCCTGCTAATCCTAGCATGATAAAGAAGATTCAAAGAGAGTGAGATGCCAGCTCCTTTCATTCAGTCAGTAGCTTCAAACATTTCTGGTATATGAAAAACATGTTTTTCAATGGCAAAAATCAATGAATATTGTAAATGCACAAACAGTAATATCTCCACATTGCACGGTGCAATTCTGAAATTTTTAGCTTTTTCCTGTTAATCTTAGCATGATAAAGAAGATTCAAAGAGAGTGAGATGCCAGCTCCTTTCATTCAGTCAGTAGCTTCAAACATTTCTGGACGTTTTTCAATGGCAAAAATCAATGAATATTGTAAATGCACAAACAGTAATATCTCCACATTGCAAGGTGCAATTCTGAAATTTTTTGCTTTTTCCTGTTAATCCTAGCATGATAAAGAAGATTCAAAGAGAGTGAGATGCCAGCTCCTTTCATTCAGTCAGTAGCTTCAAACATTTCTGGTATATGAAAAACATGTTTTTCAATGGCAAAAATCAATGAATATTGTAAATGCACAAACAGTAATATCTCCACATTGCAAGGTGCAATTCTGAAATTTTTTGCTTTTTCCTGTTAATCCTAGCATGATAAAGAAGATTCAAAGAGAGTGAGATGCCAGCTCCTTTCATTCAGTCAGTAGCTTCAAACATTTCTGGTATATGAAAAACATGTTTTTCAATGGCAAAAATCAATGAATATTGTAAATGCACAAACAGTAATATCTCCACATTGCAAGGTGCAATTCTGAAATTTTTTGCTTTTTCCTGCTAATCCTAGCATGATAAAGAAGATTCAAAGAGAGTGAGATGCCAGCTCCTTTCATTCAGTCAGTAGCTTCAAACATTTCTGGTATATGAAAAACATGTTTTTCAATGGCAAAAATCAATGAATATTGTAAATGCACAAACAGTAATATCTCCACATTGCACGGTGCAATTCTGAAATTTTTAGCTTTTTCCTGTTAATCCTAGCATGATAAAGAAGATTCAAAGAGAGTGAGATGCCAGCTCCTTTCATTCAGTCAGTAGCTTCAAACATTTCTGGTATATGAAAAACATGTTTTTCAATGGCAAAAATCAATGAATATTGTAAATGCACAAACAGTAATATCTCCACATTGCAAGGTGCAATTCTGAAATTGTTTGCTTTTTCCTGCTAATCCTAGCATGATAAAGAAGATTCAAAGAGAGTGAGATGCCAGCTCCTTTCATTCAGTCAGTAGCTTCAAACATTTCTGGTATATGAAAAACATGTTTTTCAATGGCAAAAATCAATGAATATTGTAAATGCACAAACAGTAATATCTCCACATTGCACGGTGCAATTCTTAAATTTTTAGGTTTTTCCTGTTAATCCTAGCATGATAAAGAAGATTCAAAGAGAGTGAGATGCCAGCTCCTTTCATTCAGTCAGTAGCTTCAAACATTTCTGGTATATGAAAAACATGTTTTTCAATGGCAAAAATCAATGAATATTGTAAATGCACAAACAGTAATATCTCCACATTGCAAGGTGCAATTCTGAAATTTTTAGCTTTTTCCTGTTAATCCTAGCATGATAAAGAATATTCAAAGAGAGTGAGATGCCAGCTCCTTTCATTCAGTCAGTAGCTTCAAACATTTCTGGTATATGAAAAACATGTTTTTCAATGGCAAAAATCAATGAATATTGTAAATGCACAAACAGTAATATCTCCACATTGCAAGGTGCAATTCTGAAATTTTTTGCTTTTTCCTGCTAATCCTAGCATGATAAAGATTCAAAGAGAGTGAGATGCCAGCTCCTTTCATTCAGTCAGTAGCTTCAAACATTTCTGGTATATGAAAAACATGTTTTTCAATGGCAAAAATCAATGAATATTGTAAATGCACAAACAGTAATATCTCCACATTGCACGGTGCAATTCTGAAATTTTTAGCTTTTTCCTGTTAATCCTAGCATGATAAAGAAGATTCAAAGAGAGTGAGATGCCAGCTCCTTTCATTCAGTCAGTAGCTTCAAACATTTCTGGTATATGAAAAACATGTTTTTCCATGGCAAAAATCAATGAATATTGTAAATGCACAAACAGTAATATCTCCACATTGCAAGGTGCAATTCTGAAATTTTTTGCTTTTTCCTGCTAATCCTAGCATGATAAAGAAGATTCAAAGAGAGTGAGATGCCAGCTCCTTTCATTCAGTCAGTAGCTTCAAACATTTCTGGTATATGAAAAACATGTTTTTCAATGGCAAAAATCAATGAATATTGTAAATGCACAAACAGTAATATCTCCACATTGCACGGTGCAATTCTGAAATTTTTAGCTTTTTCCTGTTAATCCTAGCATGATAAAGAAGATTCAAAGAGAGTGAGATGCCAGCTCCTTTCATTCAGTCAGTAGCTTCAAACATTTCTGGTATATGAAAAACATGTTTTTCAATGGCAAAAATCAATGAATATTGTAAATGCACAAACAGTAATATCTCCACATTGCAAGGTGCAATTCTGAAATTTTTTGCTTTTTCCTGTTAATCCTAGCATGATAAAGAAGATTCAAAGAGAGTGAGATGCCAGCTCCTTTCATTCAGTCAGTAGCTTCAAACATTTCTGGTATATGAAAAACATGTTTTTCAATGGCAAAAATCAATGAATATTGTAAATGCACAAACAGTAATATCTCCACATTGCAAGGTGCAATTCTGAAATTTTTTGCTTTTTCCTGCTAATCCTAGCATGATAAAGAAGATTCAAAGAGAGTGAGATGCCAGCTCCTTTCATTCAGTCAGTAGCTTCAAACATTTCTGGTATATGAAAAACATGTTTTTCAATGGCAAAAATCAATGAATATTGTAAATGCACAAACAGTAATATCTCCACATTGCACGGTGCAATTCTGAAATTTTTAGCTTTTTCCTGTTAATCCTAGCATGATAAAGAAGATTCAAAGAGAGTGAGATGCCAGCTCCTTTCATTCAGTCAGTAGCTTCAAACATTTCTGGTATATGAAAAACATGTTTTTCAATGGTAAAAATCAATGAATATTGTAAATGCACAAACAGTAATATCTCCACATTGCAAGGTGCAATTCTGAAATTTTTTGCTTTTTCCTGCTAATCCTAGCATGATAAAGAAGATTCAAAGAGAGTGAGATGCCAGCTCCTTTCATTCAGTCAGTAGCTTCAAACATTTCTGGTATATGAAAAACATGTTTTTCAATGGCAAAAATCAATGAATATTGTAAATGCACAAACAGTAATATCTCCACATTGCACGGTGCAATTCTGAAATTTTTAGCTTTTTCCTGTTAATCCTAGCATGATAAAGAAGATTCAAAGAGAGTGAGATGCCATCTCCTTTCATTCAGTCAGTAGCTTCAAACATTTCTGGCATATGAAAAACATGTTTTTCAATGGCAAAAATCAATGAATATTGTAAATGCACAAACAGTAATATCTCCACATTGCAAGGTGCAATTCTGATATTTTTTGCTTTTTCCTGCTAATCCTAGCATGATAAAGAAGATTCAAAGAGAGTGAGATGCCAGCTCCTTTCATTCAGTCAGTAGCTTCAAA
Source organism: Phyllobates terribilis (assembly GCF_046119375.1). Taxonomy (NCBI): domain Eukaryota; kingdom Metazoa; phylum Chordata; class Amphibia; order Anura; family Dendrobatidae; genus Phyllobates; species Phyllobates terribilis. The sequence goes on from NW_027370684.1 coordinate 17,666, forward strand.
CATTTCTGGTATATGAAAAACATGTTTTTCAATGGCAAAAATCAATGAATATTGTAAATGCACAAACAGTAATATCTCCACATTGCACGGTGCAATTCTGAAATTTTTAGCTTTTTCCTGTTAATCCTAGCATGATAAAGAAGATTCAAAGAGAGTGAGATGCCAGCTCCTTTCATTCAGTCAGTAGCTTCAAACATTTCTGGTATATGAAAAACATGTTTTTCAATGGCAAAAATCAATGAATATTGTAAATGCACAAACAGTAATATCTCCACATTGCAAGGTGCAATTCTGAAATTTTTTGCTTTTTGCTGCTAATCCTAGCATGATAAAGAAGATTCAAAGAGAGTGAGATGCCAGCTCCTTTCATTCAGTCAGTAGCTTCAAACATTTCTGGTATATGAAAAACATGTTTTTCAATGGCAAAAATCAATGAATATTGTAAATGCACAAACAGTAATATCTCCACATTGCACGGTGCAATTCTGAAATTTTTAGCTTTTTCCTGTTAATCCTAGCATGATAAAGAAGATTCAAAGAGAGTGAGATGCCAGCACCTTTCATTCAGTCAGTAGCTTCAAACATTTCTGGTATATGAAAAACATGTTTTTCAATGGCAAAAATCAATGAATATTGTAAATGCACAAACAGTAATATCTCCACATTGCAAGGTGCAATTCTGAAATTTTTTGCTTTTTCCTGCTAATCCTAGCATGATAGAGAAGATTCAAAGAGAGTGAGATGCCAGCTCCTTTCATTCAGTCAGTAGCTTCAAACATTTCTGGTATATGAAAAACATGTTTTTCAATGGCAAAAATCAATGAATATTGTAAATGCACAAACAGTAATATCTCCACATTGCACGGTGCAATTCTGAAATTTTTAGCTTTTTCCTGTTAATCCTAGCATGATAAAGAAGATTCAAAGAGAGTGAGATGCCAGCTCCTTTCATTCAGTCAGTAGCTTCAAACATTTCTGGTATATGAAAAACATGTTTTTCAATGGTAAAAATCAATGAATATTGTAAATGCACAAACAGTAATATCTCCACATTGCAAGGTGCAATTCTGAAATTTTTTGCTTTTTCCTGCTAATCCTAGCATGATAAAGAAGATTCAAAGAGAGTGAGATGCCAGCTCCTTTCATTCAGTCAGTAGCTTCAAACATTTCTGGTATATGAAAAACATGTTTTTCAATGGCAAAAATCAATGAATATTGTAAATGCACAAACAGTAATATCTCCACATTGCACGGTGCAATTCTGAAATTTTTAGCTTTTTCCTGTTAATCCTAGCATGGTAAAGAAGATTCAAAGAGAGTGAGATGCCAGCTCCTTTCATTCAGTCAGTAGCTTCAAACATTTCTGGTATATGAAAAACATGTTTTTCAATGGCAAAAATCAATGAATATTGTAAATGCACAAACAGTAATATCTCCACATTGCAAGGTGCAATTCTGAAATTTTTTGCTTTTTCCTGCTAATCCTAGCATGATAAAGAAGATTCAAAGAGAGTGAGATGCCAGCTCCTTTCATTCAGTCAGTAGCTTCAAACATTTCTGGTATATGAAAAACATGTTTTTCAATGGCAAAAATCAATGAATATTGTAAATGCACAAACAGTAATATCTCCACATTGCACGGTGCAATTCTGAAATTTTTAGCTTTTTCCTGTTAATCCTAGCATGATAAAGAAGATTCAAAGAGAGTGAGATGCCAGCTCCTTTCATTCAGTCAGTAGCTTCAAACATTTCTGGTATATGAAAAACATGTTTTTCAATGGCAAAAATCAATGAATATTGTAAATGCACAAACAGTAATATCTCCACATTGCAAGGTGCAATTCTGAAATTTTTTGCTTTTTCCTGCTAATCCTAGCATGATAAAGAAGATTCAAAGAGAGTGAGATGTCAGCTCCTTTCATTCAGTCAGTAGCTTCAAACATTTCTGGTATATGAAAAACATGTTTTTCAATGGCAAAAATCAATGAATATTGTAAATGCACAAACAGTAATATCTCCACATTGCACGGTGCAATTCTGAAATGTTTAGCTTTTTCCTGTTAATCCTAGCATGATAAAGAAGATTCAAAGAGAGTGAGATGCCAGCTCCTTTCATTCAGTCAGTAGCTTCAAACATTTCTGGTATATGAAAAACATGTTTTTCAATGGCAAAAATCAATGAATATTGTAAATGCACAAACAGTAATATCTCCACATTGCACGGTGCAATTCTGAAATTTTTAGCTTTTTCCTGTTAATCCTAGCATGATAAAGAAGATTCAAAGAGAGTGAGATGCCAGCTCCTTTCATTCAGTCAGTAGCTTCAAACATTTCTGGTATATGAAAAACATGTTTTTCAATGGCAAAAATCAATGAATATTGTAAATGCACAAACAGTAATATCTCCACATTGCAAGGTGCAATTCTGAAATTTTTTGCTTTTTCCTGCTAATCCTAGCATGATAAAGAAGATTCAAAGAGAGTGAGATGCCAGCTCCTTTCATTCAGTCAGTAGCTTCAAACATTTCTGGTATATGAAAAACATGTTTTTCAATGGCAAAAATCAATGAATATTGTAAATGCACAAACAGTAATATCTCCACATTGCACGGTGCAATTCTGAAATTTTTAGCTTTTTCCTGTTAATCTTAGCATGATAAAGAAGATTCAAAGAGAGTGAGATGCCAGCTCCTTTCATTCAGTCAGTAGCTTCAAACATTTCTGGACGTTTTTCAATGGCAAAAATCAATGAATATTGTAAATGCACAAACAGTAATATCTCCACATTGCAAGGTGCAATTCTGAAATTTTTTGCTTTTTCCTGTTAATCCTAGCATGATAAAGAAGATTCAAAGAGAGTGAGATGCCAGCTCCTTTCATTCAGTCAGTAGCTTCAAACATTTCTGGTATATGAAAAACATGTTTTTCAATGGCAAAAATCAATGAATATTGTAAATGCACAAACAGTAATATCTCCACCTTGCAAGGTGCAATTCTGAAATTTTTTGCTTTTTCCTGTTAATCCTAGCATGATAAAGAAGATTCAAAGAGAGTGAGATGCCAGCTCCTTTCATTCAGTCAGTAGCTTCAAACATTTCTGGTATATGAAAAACATGTTTTTCAATGGCAAAAATCAATGAATATTGTAAATGCACAAACAGTAATATCTCCACATTGCAAGGTGCAATTCTGAAATTTTTTGCTTTTTCCTGCTAATCCTAGCATGATAAAGAAGATTCAAAGAGAGTGAGATGCCAGCTCCTTTCATTCAGTCAGTAGCTTCAAACATTTCTGGTATATGAAAAACATGTTTTTCAATGGCAAAAATCAATGAATATTGTAAATGCACAAACAGTAATATCTCCACATTGCACGGTGCAATTCTGAAATTTTTAGCTTTTTCCTGTTAATCCTAGCATGATAAAGAAGATTCAAAGAGAGTGAGATGCCAGCTCCTTTCATTCAGTCAGTAGCTTCAAACATTTCTGGTATATGAAAAACATGTTTTTCAATGGCAAAAATCAATGAATATTGTAAATGCACAAACAGTAATATCTCCACATTGCAAGGTGCAATTCTGAAATTGTTTGCTTTTTCCTGCTAATCCTAGCATGATAAAGAAGATTCAAAGAGAGTGAGATGCCAGCTCCTTTCATTCAGTCAGTAGCTTCAAACATTTCTGGTATATGAAAAACATGTTTTTCAATGGCAAAAATCAATGAATATTGTAAATGCACAAACAGTAATATCTCCACATTGCACGGTGCAATTCTTAAATTTTTAGCTTTTTCCTGTTAATCCTAGCATGATAAAGAAGATTCAAAGAGAGTGAGATGCCAGCTCCTTTCATTCAGTCAGTAGCTTCAAACATTTCTGGTATATGAAAAACATGTTTTTCAATGGCAAAAATCAATGAATATTGTAAATGCACAAACAGTAATATCTCCACATTGCAAGGTGCAATTCTGAAATTTTTAGCTTTTTCCTGTTAATCCTAGCATGATAAAGAATATTCAAAGAGAGTGAGATGCCAGCTCCTTTCATTCAGTCAGTAGCTTCAAACATTTCTGGTATATGAAAAACATGTTTTTCAATGGCAAAAATCAATGAATATTGTAAATGCACAAACAGTAATATCTCCACATTGCAAGGTGCAATTCTGAAATTTTTTGCTTTTTCCTGCTAATCCTAGCATGATAAAGATTCAAAGAGAGTGAGATGCCAGCTCCTTTCATTCAGTCAGTAGCTTCAAACATTTCTGGTATATGAAAAACATGTTTTTCAATGGCAAAAATCAATGAATATTGTAAATGCACAAACAGTAATATCTCCACATTGCACGGTGCAATTCTGAAATTTTTAGCTTTTTCCTGTTAATCCTAGCATGATAAAGAAGATTCAAAGAGAGTGAGATGCCAGCTCCTTTCATTCAGTCAGTAGCTTCAAACATTTCTGGTATATGAAAAACATGTTTTTCCATGGCAAAAATCAATGAATATTGTAAATGCACAAACAGTAATATCTCCACATTGCAAGGTGCAATTCTGAAATTTTTTGCTTTTTCCTGCTAATCCTAGCATGATAAAGAAGATTCAAAGAGAGTGAGATGCCAGCTCCTTTCATTCAGTCAGTAGCTTCAAACATTTCTGGTATATGAAAAACATGTTTTTCAATGGCAAAAATCAATGAATATTGTAAATGCACAAACAGTAATATCTCCACATTGCACGGTGCAATTCTGAAATTTTTAGCTTTTTCCTGTTAATCCTAGCATGATAAAGAAGATTCAAAGAGAGTGAGATGCCAGCTCCTTTCATTCAGTCAGTAGCTTCAAACATTTCTGGTATATGAAAAACATGTTTTTCAATGGCAAAAATCAATGAATATTGTAAATGCACAAACAGTAATATCTCCACATTGCAAGGTGCAATTCTGAAATTTTTTGCTTTTTCCTGTTAATCCTAGCATGATAAAGAAGATTCAAAGAGAGTGAGATGCCAGCTCCTTTCATTCAGTCAGTAGCTTCAAACATTTCTGGTATATGAAAAACATGTTTTTCAATGGCAAAAATCAATGAATATTGTAAATGCACAAACAGTAATATCTCCACATTGCAAGGTGCAATTCTGAAATTTTTTGCTTTTTCCTGCTAATCCTAGCATGATAAAGAAGATTCAAAGAGAGTGAGATGCCAGCTCCTTTCATTCAGTCAGTAGCTTCAAACATTTCTGGTATATGAAAAACATGTTTTTCAATGGCAAAAATCAATGAATATTGTAAATGCACAAACAGTAATATCTCCACATTGCACGGTGCAATTCTGAAATTTTTAGCTTTTTCCTGTTAATCCTAGCATGATAAAGAAGATTCAAAGAGAGTGAGATGCCAGCTCCTTTCATTCAGTCAGTAGCTTCAAACATTTCTGGTATATGAAAAACATGTTTTTCAATGGTAAAAATCAATGAATATTGTAAATGCACAAACAGTAATATCTCCACATTGCAAGGTGCAATTCTGAAATTTTTTGCTTTTTCCTGCTAATCCTAGCATGATAAAGAAGATTCAAAGAGAGTGAGATGCCAGCTCCTTTCATTCAGTCAGTAGCTTCAAACATTTCTGGTATATGAAAAACATGTTTTTCAATGGCAAAAATCAATGAATATTGTAAATGCACAAACAGTAATATCTCCACATTGCACGGTGCAATTCTGAAATTTTTAGCTTTTTCCTGTTAATCCTAGCATGATAAAGAAGATTCAAAGAGAGTGAGATGCCATCTCCTTTCATTCAGTCAGTAGCTTCAAACATTTCTGGCATATGAAAAACATGTTTTTCAATGGCAAAAATCAATGAATATTGTAAATGCACAAACAGTAATATCTCCACATTGCAAGGTGCAATTCTGAAATTTTTTGCTTTTTCCTGTTAATCCTAGCATGATAAAGGAGATTCAAAGAGAGTGAGATGCCAGCTCCTTTCATTTAGTCAGTAGCTTCAAACATTTCTGGTATATGAAAAACATGTTTTTCAATGGCAAAAATCAATGAATATTGTAAATGCACAAACAGTAATATCTCCACATTGCAAGGTGCAATTCTGAAATTTTTTGCTTTTTCCTGCTAATCCTAGCATGATAAAGAAGATTCAAAGAGAGTGAGATGCCAGCTCCTTTCATTCAGTCAGTAGCTTCAAACATTTCTGGTATATGAAAAACATGTTTTTCAATGGCAAAAATCAATGAATATTGTAAATGCACAAACAGTAATATCTCCACATTGCACGGTGCAATTCTGAAATTTTTAGCTTTTTCCTGTTAATCCTAGCATGATAAAGAAGATTCAAAGAGAGTGAGATGCCAGCTCCTTTCATTCAGTCAGTAGCTTCAAACATTTCTGGTATATGAAAAACATGTTTTTCAATGGCAAAAATCAATGAATATTGTAAATGCACAAACAGTAATATCTCCACATTGCAAGGTGCAATTCTGAAATTTTTTGCTTTTTCCTGCTAATCCTAGCATGATAAAGAAGATTCAAAGAGAGTGAGATGCCAGCTCCTTTCATTCAGTCAGTAGCTTCAAACATTTCTGGTATATGAAAAACATGTTTTTCAATGGCAAAAATCAATGAATATTGTAAATGCACAAACAGTAATATCTCCACATTGCACGGTGCAATTCTGAAATTTTTAGCTTTTTCCTGTTAATCCTAGCATGATAAAGAAGATTCAAAGAGAGTGAGATGCCAGCTCCTTTCATTCAGTCAGTAGCTTCAAACATTTCTGGTATATGAAAAACATGTTTTTCAATGGCAAAAATCAATGAATATTGTAAATGCACAAACAGTAATATCTCCACATTGCAAGGTGCAATTCTGAAATTTTTTGCTTTTTCCTGCTAATCCTAGCATGATAAAGAAGATTCAAAGAGAGTGAGATGCCAGCTCCTTTCATTCAGTCAGTAGCTTCAAACATTTCTGGTATATGAAAAACATGTTTTTCAATGGCAAAAATCAATGAATATTGTAAATGCACAAACAGTAATATCTCCACATTGCACGGTGCAATTCTGAAATTTTTAGCTTTTTCCTGTTAATCCTAGCATGATAAAGAAGATTCAAAGAGAGTGAGATGCCAGCTCCTTTCATTCAGTCAGTAGCTTCAAACATTTCTGGTATATGAAAAACATGTTTTTCAATGGCAAAAATCAATGAATATTGTAAATGCACAAACAGTAATATCTCCACATTGCAAGGTGCAATTCTGAAATTTTTTGCTTTTTCCTGCTAATCCTAGCATGATAAAGAAGATTCAAAGAGAGTGAGATGCCAGCTCCTTTCATTCAGTCAGTAGCTTCAAACATTTCTGGTATATGAAAAACATGTTTTTCAATGGCAAAAATCAATGAATATTGTAAATGCACAAACAGTAATATCTCCACATTGCACGGTGCAATTCTGAAATTTTTAGCTTTTTCCTGTTAATCCTAGCATGATAAAGAAGATTCAAAGAGAGTGAGATGCCAGCTCCTTTCATTCAGTCAGTAGCTTCAAACATTTCTGGTATATGAAAAACATGTTTTTCAATGGCAAAAATCAATGAATATTGTAAATGCACAAACAGTAATATCTCCACATTGCAAGGTGCAATTCTGAAATTTTTTGCTTTTTCCTGCTAATCCTAGCATGATAAAGAAGATTCAAAGAGAGTGAGATGCCAGCTCCTTTCATTCAGTCAGTAGCTTCAAACATTTCTGGTATATGAAAAACATGTTTTTCAATGGCAAAAATCAATGAATATTGTAAATGCACAAACAGTAATATCTCCACATTGCACGGTGCAATTCTGAAATTTTTAGCTTTTTCCTGTTAATCCTAGCATGATAAAGAAGATTCAAAGAGAGTGAGATGCCAGCTCCTTTCATTCAGTCAGTAGCTTCAAACATTTCTGGTATATGAAAAACATGTTTTTCAATGGTAAAAATCAATGAATATTGTAAATGCACAAACAGTAATATCTCCACATTGCAAGGTGCAATTCTGAAATTTTTTGCTTTTTCCTGCTAATCCTAGCATGATAAAGAAGATTCAAAGAGAGTGAGATGCCAGCTCCTTTCATTCAGTCAGTAGCTTCAAACATTTCTGGTATATGAAAAACATGTTTTTCAATGGCAAAAATCAATGAATATTGTAAATGCACAAACAGTAATATCTCCACATTGCACGGTGCAATTCTGAAATTTTTAGCTTTTTCCTGTTAATCCTAGCATGATAAAGAAGATTCAAAGAGAGTGAGATGCCATCTCCTTTCATTCAGTCAGTAGCTTCAAACATTTCTGGCATATGAAAAACATGTTTTTCAATGGCAAAAATCAATGAATATTGTAAATGCACAAACAGTAATATCTCCACATTGCAAGGTGCAATTCTGAAATTTTTTGCTTTTTCCTGTTAATCCTAGCATGATAAAGGAGATTCAAAGAGAGTGAGATGCCAGCTCCTTTCATTTAGTCAGTAGCTTCAAACATTTCTGGTATATGAAAAACATGTTTTTCAATGGCAAAAATCAATGAATATTGTAAATGCACAAACAGTAATATCTCCACATTGCAAGGTGCAATTCTGAAATTTTTTGCTTTTTCCTGCTAATCCTAGCATGATAAAGAAGATTCAAAGAGAGTGAGATGCCAGCTCCTTTCATTCAGTCAGTAGCTTCAAACATTTCTGGTATATGAAAAACATGTTTTTCAATGGCAAAAATCAATGAATATTGTAAATGCACAAACAGTAATATCTCCACATTGCACGGTGCAATTCTGAAATTTTTAGCTTTTTCCTGTTAATCCTAGCATGATAAAGAAGATTCAAAGAGAGTGAGATGCCAGCTCCTTTCATTCAGTCAGTAGCTTCAAACATTTCTGGTATATGAAAAACATGTTTTTCAATGGCAAAAATCAATGAATATTGTAAATGCACAAACAGTAATATCTCCACATTGCAAGGTGCAATTCTGAAATTTTTTGCTTTTTCCTGCTAATCCTAGCATGATAAAGAAGATTCAAAGAGAGTGAGATGCCAGCTCCTTTCATTCAGTCAGTAGCTTCAAACATTTCTGGTATATGAAAAACATGTTTTTCAATGGCAAAAATCAATGAATATTGTAAATGCACAAACAGTAATATCTCCACATTGCACGGTGCAATTCTGAAATTTTTAGCTTTTTCCTGTTAATCCTAGCATGATAAAGAAGATTCAAAGAGAGTGAGATGCCAGCTCCTTTCATTCAGTCAGTAGCTTCAAACATTTCTGGTATATGAAAAACATGTTTTTCAATGGCAAAAATCAATGAATATTGTAAATGCACAAACAGTAATATCTCCACATTGCAAGGTGCAATTCTGAAATTTTTTGCTTTTTCCTGCTAATCCTAGCATGATAAAGAAGATTCAAAGAGAGTGAGATGCCAGCTCCTTTCATTCAGTCAGTAGCTTCAAACATTTCTGGTATATGAAAACATGTTTTTCAATGGCAAAAATCAATGAATATTGTAAATGCACAAACAGTAATATCTCCACATTGCACGGTGCAATTCTGAAATTTTAGCTTTTTCCTGTTAATCCTAGCATGATAAAGAAGATTCAAAGAGAGTGAGATGCCAGCTCCTTTCATTCAGTCAGTAGCTTCAAACATTTCTGGTATATGAAAAACATGTTTTTCAATGGCAAAAATCAATGAATATTGTAAATGCACAAACAGTAATATCTCCACATTGCAAGGTGCAATTCTGAAATTTTTGCTTTTTCCTGCTAATCCTAGCATGATAAAGAAGATTCAAAGAGAGTGAGATGCCAGCTCCTTTCATTCAGTCAGTAGCTTCAAACATTTCTGGTATATGAAAAACATGTTTTTCAATGGCAAAAATCAATGAATATTGTAAATGCACAAACAGTAATATCTCCACATTGCACGGTGCAATTCTGAAATTTTTAGCTTTTTCCTGTTAATCCTAGCATGATAAAGAAGATTCAAAGAGAGTGAGATGCCAGCTCCTTTCATTCAGTCAGTAGCTTCAAACATTTCTGGTATATGAAAAACATGTTTTTCAATGGCAAAAATCAATGAATATTGTAAATGCACAAACAGTAATATCTCCACATTGCAAGGTGCAATTCTGAAATTTTTTGCTTTTTCCTGCTAATCCTAGCATGATAAAGAAGATTCAAAGAGAGTGAGATGCCAGCTCCTTTCATTCAGTCAGTAGCTTCAAACATTTCTGGTATATGAAAAACATGTTTTTCAATGGCAAAAATCAATGAATATTGTAAATGCACAAACAGTAATATCTCCACATTGCACGGTGCAATTCTGAAATTTTTAGCTTTTTCCTGTTAATCCTAGCATGATAAAGAAGATTCAAAGAGAGTGAGATGCCAGCTCCTTTCATTCAGTCAGTAGCTTCAAACATTTCTGGTATATGAAAAACATGTTTTTCAATGGCAAAAATCAATGAATATTGTAAATGCACAAACAGTAATATCTCCACATTGCAAGGTGCAATTCTGAAATTTTTTGCTTTTTCCTGCTAATCCTAGCATGATAAAGAAGATTCAAAGAGAGTGAGATGCCAGCTCCTTTCATTCAGTCAGTAGCTTCAAACATTTCTGGTATATGAAAAACATGTTTTTCAATGGCAAAAATCAATGAATATTGTAAATGCACAAACAGTAATATCTCCACATTGCACGGTGCAATTCTGAAATTTTTAGCTTTTTCCTGTTAATCCTAGCATGATAAAGAAGATTCAAAGAGAGTGAGATGCCATCTCCTTTCATTCAGTCAGTAGCTTCAAACATTTCTGGTATATGAAAAACATGTTTTTCAATGGCAAAAATCAATGAATATTGTAAATGCACAAACAGTAATATCTCCACATTGCAAGGTGCAATTCTGAAATTTTTTGCTTTTTCCTGTTAATCCTAGCATGATAAAGAAGATTCAAAGAGAGTGAGATGCCAGCTCCTTTCATTTAGTCAGTAGCTTCAAACATTTCTGGTATATGAAAAACATGTTTTTCAATGGCAAAAATCAATGAATATTGTAAATGCACAAACAGTAATATCTCCACATTGCAAGGTGCATTCTGAAATTTTTTGCTTTTTCCTGCTAATCCTAGCATGATAAAGAAGATTCAAAGAGAGTGAGATGCCAGCTCCTTTCATTCAGTCAGTAGCTTCAAACATTTCTGGTATATGAAAAACATGTTTTTCAATGGCAAAAATCAATGAATATTGTAAATGCACAAACAGTAATATCTCCACATTGCACGGTGCAATTCTGAAATTTTAGCTTTTTCCTGTTAATCCTAGCATGATAAAGAAGATTCAAAGAGAGTGAGATGCCAGCTCCTTTCATTCAGTCAGTAGCTTCAAACATTTCTGGTATATGAAAAACATGTTTTTCAATGGCAAAAATCAATGAATATTGTAAATGCACAAACAGTAATATCTCCACATTGCAAGGTGCAATTCTGAAATTTTTTGCTTTTTCCTGCTAATCCTAGCATGATAAAGAAGATTCAAAGAGAGTGAGATGCCAGCTCCTTTCATTCAGTCAGTAGCTTCAAACATTTCTGGTATATGAAAAACATGTTTTTCAATGGCAAAAATCAATGAATATTGTAAATGCACAAACAGTAATATCTCCACATTGCACGGTGCAATTCTGAAATTTTTAGCTTTTCCTGTTAATCCTAGCATGATAAAGAAGATTCAAAGAGAGTGAGATGCCAGCTCCTTTCATTCAGTCAGTAGCTTCAAACATTTCTGGTATATGAAAAACATGTTTTTCAATGGCAAAAATCAATGAATATTGTAAATGCACAAACAGTAATATCTCCACATTGCAAGGTGCAATTCTGAAATTTTTTGCTTTTTCCTGCTAATCCTAGCATGATAAAGAAGATTCAAAGAGAGTGAGATGCCAGCTCCTTTCATTCAGTCAGTAGCTTCAAACATTTCTGGTATATGAAAAACATGTTTTTCAATGGCAAAAATCAATGAATATTGTAAATGCACAAACAGTAATATCTCCACATTGCACGGTGCAATTCTGAAATTTTTAGCTTTTTCCTGTTAATCCTAGCATGATAAAGAAGATTCAAAGAGAGTGAGATGCCAGCTCCTTTCATTCAGTCAGTAGCTTCAAACATTTCTGGTATATGAAAAACATGTTTTTCAATGGCAAAAATCAATGAATATTGTAAATGCACAAACAGTAATATCTCCACATTGCAAGGTGCAATTCTGAAATTTTTTGCTTTTTCCTGCTAATCCTAGCATGATAAAGAAGATTCAAAGAGAGTGAGATGCCAGCTCCTTTCATTCAGTCAGTAGCTTCAAACATTTCTGGTATATGAAAAACATGTTTTTCAATGGCAAAAATCAATGAATATTGTAAATGCACAAACAGTAATATCTCCACATTGCACGGTGCAATTCTGAAATTTTTAGCTTTTTCCTGTTAATCCTAGCATGATAAAGAAGATTCAAAGAGAGTGAGATGCCAGCTCCTTTCATTCAGTCAGTAGCTTCAAACATTTCTGGTATATGAAAAACATGTTTTTCAATGGCAAAAATCAATGAATATTGTAAATGCACAAACAGTAATATCTCCACATTGCAAGGTGCAATTCTGAAATTTTTTGCTTTTTCCTGCTAATCCTAGCATGATAAAGAAGATTCAAAGAGAGTGAGATGCCAGCTCCTTTCATTCAGTCAGTAGCTTCAAACATTTCTGGTATATGAAAAACATGTTTTCAATGGCAAAAATCAATGAATATTGTAAATGCACAAACAGTAATATCTCCACATTGCACGGTGCAATTCTGAAATTTTTAGCTTTTTCCTGTTAATCCTAGCATGATAAAGAAGATTCAAAGAGAGTGAGATGCCAGCTCCTTTCATTCAGTCAGTAGCTTCAAACATTTCTGGTATATGAAAAACATGTTTTTCAATGGCAAAAATCAATGAATATTGTAAATGCACAAACAGTAATATCTCCACATTGCAAGGTGCAATTCTGAAATTTTTTGCTTTTTCCTGCTAATCCTAGCATGATAAAGAAGATTCAAAGAGAGTGAGATGCCAGCTCCTTTCATTCAGTCAGTAGCTTCAAACATTTCTGGTATATGAAAAACATGTTTTTCAATGGCAAAAATCAATGAATATTGTAAATGCACAAACAGTAATATCTCCACATTGCACGGTGCAATTCTGAAATTTTTAGCTTTTTCCTGTTAATCCTAGCATGATAAAGAAGATTCAAAGAGAGTGAGATGCCAGCTCCTTTCATTCAGTCAGTAGCTTCAAACATTTCTGGTATATGAAAAACATGTTTTTCAATGGCAAAAATCAATGAATATTGTAAATGCACAAACAGTAATATCTCCACATTGCAAGGTGCAATTCTGAAATTTTTTGCTTTTTCCTGCTAATCCTAGCATGATAAAGAAGATTCAAAGAGAGTGAGATGCCAGCTCCTTTCATTCAGTCAGTAGCTTCAAACATTTCTGGTATATGAAAAACATGTTTTTCAATGGCAAAAATCAATGAATATTGTAAATGCACAAACAGTAATATCTCCACATTGCACGGTGCAATTCTGAAATTTTTAGCTTTTTCCTGTTAATCCTAGCATGATAAAGAAGATTCAAAGAGAGTGAGATGCCAGCTCCTTTCATTCAGTCAGTAGCTTCAAACATTTCTGGTATATGAAAAACATGTTTTTCAATGGCAAAAATCAATGAATATTGTAAATGCACAAACAGTAATATCTCCACATTGCAAGGTGCAATTCTGAAATTGTTTGCTTTTTCCTGCTAATCCTAGCATGATAAAGAAGATTCAAAGAGAGTGAGATGCCAGCTCCTTTCATTCAGTCAGTAGCTTCAAACATTTCTGGTATATGAAAAACATGTTTTTCAATGGCAAAAATCATGAATATTGTAAATGCACAAACAGTAATATCTCCACATTGCACGGTGCAATTCTGAAATTTTTAGCTTTTTCCTGTTAATCCTAGCATGATAAAGAAGATTCAAAGAGAGTGAGATGCCAGCTCCTTTCATTCAGTCAGTAGCTTCAAACATTTCTGGTATATGAAAAACATGTTTTTCAATGGCAAAAATCAATGAATATTGTAATGCACAAACAGTAATATCTCCACATTGCAAGGTGCAATTCTGAAATTTTTAGCTTTTTCCTGTTAATCCTAGCATGATAAAGAATATTCAAAGAGAGTGAGATGCCAGCTCCTTTCATTCAGTCAGTAGCTTCAAACATTTCTGGTATATGAAAAACATGTTTTTCAATGGCAAAAATCAATGAATATTGTAAATGCACAAACAGTAATATCTCCACATTGCAAGGTGCAATTCTGAAATTTTTTGCTTTTTCCTGCTAATCCTAGCATGATAAAGATTCAAAGAGAGTGAGATGCCAGCTCCTTTCATTCAGTCAGTAGCTTCAAACATTTCTGGTATATGAAAAACATGTTTTTCAATGGCAAAAATCAATGAATATTGTAAATGCACAAACAGTAATATCTCCACATTGCACGGTGCAATTCTGAAATTTTTAGCTTTTCCTGTTAATCCTAGCATGATAAAGAAGATTCAAAGAGAGTGAGATGCCAGCTCCTTTCATTCAGTCAGTAGCTTCAAACATTTCTGGTATATGAAAAACATGTTTTTCAATGGCAAAAATCAATGAATATTGTAATGCACAAACAGTAATATCTCCACATTGCAAGGTGCAATTCTGAAATTTTTTGCTTTTTCCTGCTAATCCTAGCATGATAAAGAAGATTCAAAGAGAGTGAGATGCCAGCTCCTTTCATTCAGTCAGAAGCTTCAAACATTTCTGGTATATGAAAAACATGTTTTTCAATGGCAAAAATCAATGAATATTGTAAATGCACAAACAGTAATATCTCCACATTGCACGGTGCAATTCTGAAATTTTTAGCTTTTTCCTGTTAATCCTAGCATGATAAAGAAGATTCAAAGAGAGTGAGATGCCAGCTCCTTTCATTCAGTCAGTAGCTTCAAACATTTCTGGTATATGAAAAACATGTTTTTCAATGGCAAAAATCAATGAATATTGTAAATGCACAAACAGTAATATCTCCACATTGCAAGGTGCAATTCTGAAATTTTTTGCTTTTTCCTGTTAATCCTAGCATGATAAAGAAGATTCAAAGAGAGTGAGATGCCAGCTCCTTTCATTCAGTCAGTAGCTTCAAACATTTCTGGTATACGAAAAACATGTTTTTCAATGGCAAAAATCAATGAATATTGTAAATGCACAAACAGTAATATCTCCACATTGCAAGGTGCAATTCTGAAATTTTTTGCTTTTTCCTGCTAATCCTAGCATGATAAAGAAGATTCAAAGAGAGTGAGATGCCAGCTCCTTTCATTCAGTCAGTAGCTTCAAACATTTCTGGTATATGAAAAACATGTTTTTCAATGGCAAAAATCAATGAATATTGTAAATGCACAAACAGTAATATCTCCACATTGCACGGTGCAATTCTGAAATTTTTAGCTTTTTCCTGTTAATCCTAGCATGATAAAGAAGATTCAAAGAGAGTGAGATGCCAGCTCCTTTCATTCAGTCAGTAGCTTCAAACATTTCTGGTATATGAAAAACATGTTTTTCAATGGCAAAAATCAATGAATATTGTAAATGCACAAACAGTAATATCTCCACATTGCAAGGTGCAATTCTGAAATTTTTTGCTTTTTCCTGCTAATCCTAGCATGATAAAGAAGATTCAAAGAGAGTGAGATGCCAGCTCCTTTCATTCAGTCAGTAGCTTCAAACATTTCTGGTATATGAAAAACATGTTTTTCAAATGGCAAAAATCAATGAATATTGTAAATGCACAAACAGTAATATCTCCACATTGCACGGTGCAATTCTGAAATTTTTAGCTTTTTCCTGTTAATCCTAGCATGATAAAGAAGATTCAAAGAGAGTGAGATGCCAGCTCCTTTCATTCAGTCAGTAGCTTCAAACATTTCTGGTATATGAAAAACATGTTTTTCAATGGCAAAAATCAATGAATATTGTAAATGCACAAACAGTAATATCTCCACATTGCAAGGTGCAATTCTGAAATTTTTTGCTTTTTCCTGCTAATCCTAGCATGATAAAGAAGATTCAAAGAGAGTGAGATGCCAGCTCCTTTCATTCAGTCAGTAGCTTCAAACATTTCTGGTATATGAAAAACATGTTTTTCAATGGCAAAAATCAATGAATATTGTAAATGCACAAACAGTAATATCTCCACATTGCAAGGTGCAATTCTGAAATTTTTTGCTTTTTCCTGCTAATCCTAGCATGATAAAGAAGATTCAAAGAGAATGAGATGCCAGCTCCTTTCATTCAGTCAGTA
>NW_027370685.1:0-34118 GCF_046119375.1 Phyllobates terribilis
ATTCTGAAATTTTTTGCTTTTTCCTGCTAATCCTAGCAGGATAAAGAAGATTCAAAGAGAGTGAGATGCCAGCTCCTTTCATTCAGTCAGTAGCTTCAAACATTTCTGGTATATGAAAAACATGTTTTTCAATGGCAAAAATCAATGAATATTGTAAATGCACAAACAGTAATATCTCCACATTGCAAGGTGCAATTCTGAAATTTTTTGCTTTTTCCTGCTAATCCTAGCATGATAAAGAAGATTCAAAGAGAGTGAGATGCCAGCTCCTTTCATTCAGTCAGTAGCTTCAAACATTTCTGGTATATGAAAAACATGTTTTTCAATGGCAAAAATCAATGAATATTGTAAATGCACAAACAGTAATATCTCCACATTGCAAGGTGCAATTCTGAAATTTTTTGCTTTTTCCTGCTAATCCTAGCAGGATAAAGAAGATTCAAAGAGAGTGAGATGCCAGCTCCTTTCATTCAGTCAGTAGCTTCAAACATTTCTGGTATATGAAAAACATGTTTTTCAATGGCAAAAATCAATGAATATTGTAAATGCACAAACAGTAATATCTCCACATTGCAAGGTGCAATTCTGAAATTTTTTGCTTTTTCCTGCTAATCCTAGCATGATAAAGAAGATTCAAAGAGAGTGAGATGCCAGCTCCTTTCATTCAGTCAGTAGCTTCAAACATTTCTGGTATATGAAAAACATGTTTTTCAATGGCAAAAATCAATGAATATTGTAAATGCACAAACAGTAATATCTTCACATTGCAAGGTGCAATTCTGAAATTTTTTGCTTTTTCCTGCTAATCCTAGCATGATAAAGAAGATTCAAAGAGAGTGAGATGCCAGCTCCTTTCATTCAGTCAGTAGCTTCAAACATTTCTGGACGTTTTTCAATGGCAAAAATCAATGAATATTGTAAGTGCACAAACAGTAATATCTCCACATTGCAAGGTGCAATTCTGAAATATTTTGCTTTTTCCTGCTAATCCTAGCATGATAAAGAAGATTCAAAGAGAGTGAGATGCCAGCTCCTTTCATTCAGTCAGTAGCTTCAAACATTTCTGGACGTTTTTCAATGGCAAAAATCAATGAATATTGTAAATGCACAAACAGTAATATCTCCACATTGCAAGGTGCAATTCTGAAATTTTTTGCTTTTTCCTGCTAATCCTAGCATGATAAAGAAGATTCAAAGAGAGTGAGATGCCAGCTCCTTTCATTCAGTCAGTAGCTTCAAACATTTCTGGTATATGAAAAACATGTTTTTCAATGGCAAAAATCAATGAATATTGTAAATGCACAAACAGTAATATCTCCACATTGCAAGGTGCAATTCTGAAATTTTTTGCTTTTTCCTGCTAATCCTAGCATGATAAAGAAGATTCAAAGAGAGTGAGATGCCAGCTCCTTTCATTCAGTCAGTAGCTTCAAACATTTCTGGTATATGAAAAACATGTTTTTCAATGGCAAAAATCAATGAATATTGTAAATGCACAAACAGTAATATCTCCACATTGCAAGGTGCAATTCTGAAATTTTTTGCTTTTTCCTGCTAATCCTAGCAGGATAAAGAAGATTCAAAGAGAGTGAGATGCCAGCTCCTTTCATTCAGTCAGTAGCTTCAAACATTTCTGGTATATGAAAAACATGTTTTTCAATGGCAAAAATCAATGAATATTGTAAATGCACAAACAGTAATATCTCCACATTGCAAGGTGCAATTCTGAAATTTTTTGCTTTTTCCTGCTAATCCTAGCATGATAAAGAAGATTCAAAGAGAGTGAGATGCCAGCTCCTTTCATTCAGTCAGTAGCTTCAAACATTTCTGGACGTTTTTCAATGGCAAAAATCAATGAATATTGTAAATGCACAAACAGTAATATCTCCACATTGCAAGGTGCAATTCTGAAATTTTTTGCTTTTTCCTGCGAATCCTAGCATGATAAAGATGATTCAAAGAGAGTGAGATGCCAGCTCCTTTCATTCAGTCAGTAGCTTCAAACATTTCTGGTATATGAAAAACATGTTTTTCAATGGCAAAAATCAATGAATATTGTAAATGCACAAACAGTAATATCTCCACATTGCAAGGAGCAATTCTGAAATTTTTTGCTTTTTCCTGCTAATCCTAGCATGATAAAGAAGATTCAAAGAGAGTGAGATGCCAGCTCCTTTCATTGAGTCAGTAGCTTCAAACATTTCTGGTATATGAAAAACATGTTTTTCAATGGCAAAAATCAATGAATATTGTAAATGCACAAACAGTAATATCTCCACATTGCAAGGTGCAATTCTGAAATTTTTTGCTTTTTCCTGCTAATCCTAGCAGGATAAAGAAGATTCAAAGAGAGTGAGATGCCAGCTCCTTTCATTCAGTCAGTAGCTTCAAACATTTCTGGTATATGAAAAACATGTTTTTCAATGGCAAAAATCAATGAATATTGTAAATGCACAAACAGTAATATCTCCACATTGCAAGGTGCAATTCTGAAATTTTTTGCTTTTTCCTGCTAATCCTAGCATGATAAAGAAGATTCAAAGAGAGTGAGATGCCAGCTCCTTTCATTCAGTCAGTAGCTTCAAACATTTCTGGACGTTTTTCAATGGCAAAAATCAATGAATATTGTAAATGCACAAACAGTAATATCTCCACATTGCAAGGTGCAATTCTGAAATTTTTTGCTTTTTCCTGCTAATCCTAGCATGATAAAGAAGATTCAAAGAGAGTGAGATGCCAGCTCCTTTCATTCAGTCAGTAGCTTCAAACATTTCTGGACGTTTTTCAATGGCAAAAATCAATGAATATTGTAAATGCACAAACAGTAATATCTCCACATTGCAAGGTGCAATTCTGAAATTTTTTGCTTTTTCCTGCTAATCCTAGCAGGATAAAGAAGATTCAAAGAGAGTGAGATGCCAGCTCCTTTCATTCAGTCAGTAGCTTCAAACATTTCTGGTATATGAAAAACATGTTTTTCAATGGCAAAAATCAATGAATATTGTAAATGCACAAACAGTAATATCTCCACATTGCAAGGTGCAATTCTGAAATTTTTTGCTTTTTCCTGCTAATCCTAGCATGATAAAGAAGATTCAAAGAGAGTGAGATGCCAGCTCCTTTCATTCAGTCAGTAGCTTCAAACATTTCTGGACGTTTTTCAATGGCAAAAATCAATGAATATTGTAAATGCACAAACAGTAATATCTCCACATTGCAAGGTGCAATTCTGAAATTTTTTGCTTTTTCCTGCTAATCCTAGCATGATAAAGAAGATTCAAAGAGAGTGAGATGCCAGCTCCTTTCATTCAGTCAGTAGCTTCAAACATTTCTGGACGTTTTTCAATGGCAAAAATCAATGAATATTGTAAATGCACAAACAGTAATATCTCCACATTGCAAGGTGCAATTCTGAAATTTTTTGCTTTTTCCTGCTAATCCTAGCAGGATAAAGAAGATTCAAAGAGAGTGAGATGCCAGCTCCTTTCATTCAGTCAGTAGCTTCAAACATTTCTGGTATATGAAAAACATGTTTTTCAATGGCAAAAATCAATGAATATTGTAAATGCACAAACAGTAATATCTCCACATTGCAAGGTGCAATTCTGAAATTTTTTGCTTTTTCCTGCTAATCCTAGCATGATAAAGAAGATTCAAAGAGAGTGAGATGCCAGCTCCTTTCATTCAGTCAGTAGCTTCAAACATTTCTGGACGTTTTTCAATGGCAAAAATCAATGAATATTGTAAATGCACAAACAGTAATATCTCCACATTGCAAGGTGCAATTCTGAAATTTTTTGCTTTTTCCTGCTAATCCTAGCATGATAAAGAAGATTCAAAGAGAGTGAGATGCCAGCTCCTTTCATTCAGTCAGTAGCTTCAAACATTTCTGGACGTTTTTCAATGGCAAAAATCAATGAATATTGTAAATGCACAAACAGTAATATCTCCACATTGCAAGGTGCAATTCTGAAATTTTTTGCTTTTTCCTGCTAATCCTAGCATGATAAAGAAGATTCAAAGAGAGTGAGATGCCAGCTCCTTTCATTCAGTCAGTAGCTTCAAACATTTCTGGTATATGAAAAACATGTTTTTCAATGGCAAAAATCAATGAATATTGTAAATGCACAAACAGTAATATCTCCACATTGCAAGGAGCAATTCTGAAATTTTTTGCTTTTTCCTGCTAATCCTAGCATGATAAAGAAGATTCAAAGAGAGTGAGATGCCAGCTCCTTTCATTGAGTCAGTAGCTTCAAACATTTCTGGTATATGAAAAACATGTTTTTCAATGGCAAAAATCAATGAATATTGTAAATGCACAAACAGTAATATCTCCACATTGCAAGGTGCAATTCTGAAATTTTTTGCTTTTTCCTGCTAATCCTAGCAGGATAAAGAAGATTCAAAGAGAGTGAGATGCCAGCTCCTTTCATTCAGTCAGTAGCTTCAAACATTTCTGGTATATGAAAAACATGTTTTTCAATGGCAAAAATCAATGAATATTGTAAATGCACAAACAGTAATATCTCCACATTGCAAGGTGCAATTCTGAAATTTTTTGCTTTTTCCTGCTAATCCTAGCATGATAAAGAAGATTCAAAGAGAGTGAGATGCCAGCTCCTTTCATTCAGTCAGTAGCTTCAAACATTTCTGGACGTTTTTCAATGGCAAAAATCAATGAATATTGTAAATGCACAAACAGTAATATCTCCACATTGCAAGGTGCAATTCTGAAATTTTTTGCTTTTTCCTGCTAATCCTAGCATGATAAAGAAGATTCAAAGAGAGTGAGATGCCAGCTCCTTTCATTCAGTCAGTAGCTTCAAACATTTCTGGACGTTTTTCAATGGCAAAAATCAATGAATATTGTAAATGCACAAACAGTAATATCTCCACATTGCAAGGTGCAATTCTGAAATTTTTTGCTTTTTCCTGCTAATCCTAGCAGGATAAAGAAGATTCAAAGAGAGTGAGATGTCAGCTCCTTTCATTCAGTCAGTAGCTTCAAACATTTCTGGTATATGAAAAACATGTTTTTCAATGGCAAAAATCAATGAATATTGTAAATGCACAAACAGTAATATCTCCACATTGCAAGGTGCAATTCTGAAATTTTTTGCTTTTTCCTGCTAATCCTAGCATGATAAAGAAGATTCAAAGAGAGTGAGATGCCAGCTCCTTTCATTCAGTCAGTAGCTTCAAACATTTCTGGTATATGAAAAACATGTTTTTCAATGGCAAAAATCAATGAATATTGTAAATGCACAAACAGTAATATCTCCACATTGCAAGGTGCAATTCTGAAATTTTTTGCTTTTTCCTGCTAATCCTAGCAGGATAAAGAAGATTCAAAGAGAGTGAGATGCCAGCTCCTTTCATTCAGTCAGTAGCTTCAAACATTTCTGGTATATGAAAAACATGTTTTTCAATGGCAAAAATCAATGAATAATGTAAATGCACAAACAGTAATATCTCCACATTGCAAGGTGCAATTCTGAAATTTTTTGCTTTTTCCTGCTAATCCTAGCATGATAAAGAAGATTCAAAGAGAGTTAGATGCCAGCTCCTTTCATTCAGTCAGTAGCTTCAAACATTTCTGGACGTTTTTCAATGGCAAAAATCAATGAATATTGTAAATGCACAAACAGTAATATCTCCACATTGCAAGGTGCAATTCTGAAATTTTTTGCTTTTTCCTGCTAATCCTAGCAGGATAAAGAAGATTCAAAGAGAGTGAGATGCCAGCTCCTTTCATTCAGTCAGTAGCTTCAAACATTTCTGGTATATGAAAAACATGTTTTTCAATGGCAAAAATCAATGAATATTGTAAATGCACAAACAGTAATATCTCCACATTGCAAGGTGCAATTCTGAAATTTTTTGCTTTTTCCTGCTAATCCTAGCATGATAAAGAAGATTCAAAGAGAGTGAGATGCCAGCTCCTTTCATTCAGTCAGTAGCTTCAAACATTTCTGGTATATGAAAAACATGTTTTTCAATGGCAAAAATCAATGAATATTGTAAATGCACAAACAGTAATATCTCCACATTGCAAGGTGCAATTCTGAAATTTTTTGCTTTTTCCTGCTAATCCTAGCATGATAAAGAAGATTCAAAGAGAGTGAGATGCCAGCTCCTTTCATTCAGTCAGTAGCTTCAAACATTTCTGGTATATGAAAAACATGTTTTTCAATGGCAAAAATCAATGAATATTGTAAATGCACAAACAGTAATATCTCCACATTGCAAGGTGCAATTCTGAAATTTTTTGCTTTTTCCTGCTAATCCTAGCATGATAAAGAAGATTCAAAGAGAGTGAGATGCCAGCTCTTTCATTCAGTCAGTAGCTTCAAACATTTCTGGTATATGAAAAACATGTTTTTCAATGGCAAAAATCAATGAATATTGTAAATGCACAAACAGTAATATCTCCACATTGCAAGGTGCAATTCTGAAATTTTTTGCTTTTTCCTGCTAATCCTAGCATGATAAAGAAGATTCAAAGAGAGTGAGATGCCAGCTCCTTTCATTCAGTCAGTAGCTTCAAACATTTCTGGTATATGAAAAACATGTTTTTCAATGGCAAAAATCAATGAATATTGTAAATGCACAAACAGTAATATCTCCACATTGCAAGGTGCAATTCTGAAATTTTTTGCTTTTTCCTGCTAATCCTAGCATGATAAAGAAGATTCAAAGAGAGTGAGATGCCAGCTCCTTTCATTCAGTCAGTAGCTTCAAACATTTCTGGACGTTTTTCAATGGCAAAAATCAATGAATATTGTAAATGCACAAACAGTAATATCTCCACATTGCAAGGTGCAATTCTGAAATTTTTTGCTTTTTCCTGCTAATCCTAGCAGGATAAAGAAGATTCAAAGAGAGTGAGATGCCAGCTCCTTTCATTCAGTCAGTAGCTTCAAACATTTCTGGTATATGAAAAACATGTTTTTCAATGGCAAAAATCAATGAATATTGTAAATGCACAAACAGTAATATCTCCACATTGCAAGGTGCAATTCTGAAATTTTTTGCTTTTTCCTGCTAATCCTAGCATGATAAAGAAGATTCAAAGAGAGTGAGATGCCAGCTCCTTTCATTCAGTCAGTAGCTTCAAACATTTCTGGTATATGAAAAACATGTTTTTCAATGGCAAAAATCAATGAATATTGTAAATGCACAAACAGTAATATCTTCACATTGCAAGGTGCAATTCTGAAATTTTTTGCTTTTTCCTGCTAATCCTAGCATGATAAAGAAGATTCAAAGAGAGTGAGATGCCAGCTCCTTTCATTCAGTCAGTAGCTTCAAACATTTCTGGACGTTTTTCAATGGCAAAAATCAATGAATATTGTAAGTGCACAAACAGTAATATCTCCACATTGCAAGGTGCAATTCTGAAATATTTTGCTTTTTCCTGCTAATCCTAGCATGATAAAGAAGATTCAAAGAGAGTGAGATGCCAGCTCCTTTCATTCAGTCAGTAGCTTCAAACATTTCTGGACGTTTTTCAATGGCAAAAATCAATGAATATTGTAAATGCACAAACAGTAATATCTCCACATTGCAAGGTGCAATTCTGAAATTTTTTGCTTTTTCCTGCTAATCCTAGCATGATAAAGAAGATTCAAAGAGAGTGAGATGCCAGCTCCTTTCATTCAGTCAGTAGCTTCAAACATTTCTGGTATATGAAAAACATGTTTTTCAATGGCAAAAATCAATGAATATTGTAAATGCACAAACAGTAATATCTCCACATTGCAAGGTGCAATTCTGAAATTTTTTGCTTTTTCCTGCTAATCCTAGCATGATAAAGAAGATTCAAAGAGAGTGAGATGCCAGCTCCTTTCATTCAGTCAGTAGCTTCAAACATTTCTGGTATATGAAAAACATGTTTTTCAATGGCAAAAATCAATGAATATTGTAAATGCACAAACAGTAATATCTCCACATTGCAAGGTGCAATTCTGAAATTTTTTGCTTTTTCCTGCTAATCCTAGCAGGATAAAGAAGATTCAAAGAGAGTGAGATGCCAGCTCCTTTCATTCAGTCAGTAGCTTCAAACATTTCTGGTATATGAAAAACATGTTTTTCAATGGCAAAAATCAATGAATATTGTAAATGCACAAACAGTAATATCTCCACATTGCAAGGTGCAATTCTGAAATTTTTTGCTTTTTCCTGCTAATCCTAGCATGATAAAGAAGATTCAAAGAGAGTGAGATGCCAGCTCCTTTCATTCAGTCAGTAGCTTCAAACATTTCTGGACGTTTTTCAATGGCAAAAATCAATGAATATTGTAAATGCACAAACAGTAATATCTCCACATTGCAAGGTGCAATTCTGAAATTTTTTGCTTTTTCCTGCTAATCCTAGCATGATAAAGAAGATTCAAAGAGAGTGAGATGCCAGCTCCTTTCATTCAGTCAGTAGCTTCAAACATTTCTGGACGTTTTTCAATGGCAAAAATCAATGAATATTGTAAATGCACAAACAGTAATATCTCCACATTGCAAGGTGCAATTCTGAAATTTTTTGCTTTTTCCTGCTAATCCTAGCAGGATAAAGAAGATTCAAAGAGAGTGAGATGCCAGCTCCTTTCATTCAGTCAGTAGCTTCAAACATTTCTGGTATATGAAAAACATGTTTTTCAATGGCAAAAATCAATGAATATTGTAAATGCACAAACAGTAATATCTCCACATTGCAAGGTGCAATTCTGAAATTTTTTGCTTTTTCCTGCTAATCCTAGCATGATAAAGAAGATTCAAAGAGAGTGAGATGCCAGCTCCTTTCATTCAGTCAGTAGCTTCAAACATTTCTGGTATATGAAAAACATGTTTTTCAATGGCAAAAATCAATGAATATTGTAAATGCACAAACAGTAATATCTCCACATTGCAAGGTGCAATTCTGAAATTTTTTGCTTTTTCCTGCTAATCCTAGCATGATAAAGAAGATTCAAAGAGAGTGAGATGCCAGCTCCTTTCATTCAGTCAGTAGCTTCAAACATTTCTGGTATATGAAAAACATGTTTTTCAATGGCAAAAATCAATGAATATTGTAAATGCACAAACAGTAATATCTCCACATTGCAAGGTGCAATTCTGAAATTTTTTGCTTTTTCCTGCTAATCCTAGCATGATAAAGAAGATTCAAAGAGAGTGAGATGCCAGCTCCTTTCATTCAGTCAGTAGCTTCAAACATTTCTGGTATATGAAAAACATGTTTTTCAATGGCAAAAATCAATGAATGTTGTAAATGCACAAACAGTAATATTTCCACATTGCAAGGTGCAATTCTGAAATTTTTTGCTTTTTCCTGCTAATCCTAGCATGATAAAGAAGATTCAAAGAGAGTGAGATGCCAGCTCCTTTCATTCAGTCAGTAGCTTCAAACATTTCTGGACGTTTTTCAATGGCAAAAATCAATGAATATTGTAAATGCACAAACAGTAATATCTCCACATTGCAAGGTGCAATTCTGAAATTTTTTGCTTTTTCCTGTTAATCCTAGCATGATAAAGAAGATTCAAAGAGAGTGAGATGCCAGCTCCTTTCATTCAGTCAGTAGCTTCAAACATTTCTGGTATATGAATAACATGATGTTTTTCAATGGCAAAAATCAATGAATATTGTAAATGCACAAACAGTAATATCTCCACATTGCAAGGTGCAATTCTGAAATTTTTTGCTTTTTCCTGCTAATCCTAGCATGATAAAGAAGATTCAAAGAGAGTGAGATGCCAGCTCCTTTCATTCAGTCAGTAGCTTCAAACATTTCTGGTATATGAAAAACATGTTTTTCAATGGCAAAAATCAATGAATATTGTAAATGCACAAACAGTAATATCTCCACATTGCAAGGTGCAATTCTGAAATTTTTTGCTTTTTCCTGCTAATCCTAGCATGATAAAGAAGATTCAAAGAGAGTGAGATGCCAGCTCCTTTCATTCAGTCAGTAGCTTCAAACATTTCTGGACGTTTTTCAATGGCAAAAATCAATGAATATTGTAAATGCACAAACAGTAATATCTCCACATTGCAAGGTGCAATTCTGAAATTTTTTGCTTTTTCCTGTTAATCCTAGCATGATAAAGAAGATTCAAAGAGAGTGAGATGCCAGCTCCTTTCATTCAGTCAGTAGCTTCAAACATTTCTGGTATATGAAAAACATGTTTTTCAATGGCAAAAATCAATGAATATTGTAAATGCACAAACAGTAATATCTCCACATTGCAAGGTGCAATTCTGAAATTTTTTGCTTTTTCCTGCTAATCCTAGCAGGATAACGAAGATTCAAAGAGAGTGAGATGCCAGCTCCTTTCATTCAGTCAGTAGCTTCAAACATTTCTGGTATATGAAAAACATGTTTTTCAATGGCAAAAATCAATGAATATTGTAAATGCACAAACAGTAATATCTCCACATTGCAAGGTGCAATTCTGAAATTTTTTGCTTTTTCCTGCTAATCCTAGCATGATAAAGAAGATTCAAAGAGAGTGAGATGCCAGCTCCTTTCATTCAGTCAGTAGCTTCAAACATTTCTGGACGTTTTTCAATGGCAAAAATCAATGAATATTGTAAATGCACAAACAGTAATATCTCCACATTGCAAGGTGCAATTCTGAAATTTTTTGCTTTTTCCTGCTAATCCTAGCATGATAAAGAAGATTCAAAGAGAGTGAGATGCCAGCTCCTTTCATTCAGTCAGTAGCTTCAAACATTTCTGGTATATGAAAAACATGTTTTTCAATGGCAAAAATCAATGAATATTGTAAATGCACAAACAGTAATATCTCCACATTGCAAGGTGCAATTCTGAAATTTTTTGCTTTTTCCTGCTAATCCTAGCAGGATAAAGAAGATTCAAAGAGAGTGAGATGCCAGCTCCTTTCATTCAGTCAGTAGCTTCAAACATTTCTGGTATATGAAAAACATGTTTTTCAATGGCAAAAATCAATGAATATTGTAAATGCACAAACAGTAATATCTCCACATTGCAAGGTGCAATTCTGAAATTTTTTGCTTTTTCCTGCTAATCCTAGCATGATAAAGAAGATTCAAAGAGAGTGAGATGCCAGCTCCTTTCATTCAGTCAGTAGCTTCAAACATTTCTGGTATATGAAAAACATGTTTTTCAATGGCAAAAATCAATGAATATTGTAAATGCACAAACAGTAATATCTCCACATTGCAAGGTGCAATTCTGAAATTTTTTGCTTTTTCCTGCTAATCCTAGCATGATAAAGAAGATTCAAAGAGAGTGAGATGCCAGCTCCTTTCATTCAGTCAGTAGCTTCAAACATTTCTGGTATATGAAAAACATGTTTTTCAATGGCAAAAATCAATGAATATTGTAAATGCACAAACAGTAATATCTCCACATTGCAAGGTGCAATTCTGAAATTTTTTGCTTTTTCCTGCTAATCCTAGCATGATAAAGAAGATTCAAAGAGAGTGAGATGCCAGCTCCTTTCATTCAGTCAGTAGCTTCAAATATTTCTGGTATATGAAAAACATGTTTTTCAATGGCAAAAATCAATGAATATTGTAAATGCACAAACAGTAATATTTCCACATTGCAAGGTGCAATTCTGAAATTTTTTGCTTTTTCCTGCTAATCCTAGCATGATAAAGAAGATTCAAAGAGAGTGAGATGCCAGCTCCTTTCATTCAGTCAGTAGCTTCAAACATTTCTGGACGTTTTTCAATGGCAAAAATCAATGAATATTGTAAATGCACAAACAGTAATATCTCCACATTGCAAGGTGCAAATCTGAAATTTTTTGCTTTTTCCTGCTAATCCTAGCAGGATAAAGAAGATTCAAAGAGAGTGAGATGCCAGCTCCTTTCATTCAGTCAGTAGCTTCAAACATTTCTGGTATATGAATAACATGATGTTTTTCAATGGCAAAAATCAATGAATATTGTAAATGCACAAACAGTAATATCTCCACATTGCAAGGTGCAATTCTGAAATTTTTTGCTTTTTCCTGCTAATCCTAGCAGGATAAAGAAGATTCAAAGAGAGTGAGATGCCAGCTCCTTTCATTCAGTCAGTAGCTTCAAACATTTCTGGTATATGAAAAACATGTTTTTCAATGGCAAAAATCAATGAATATTGTAAATGCACAAACAGTAATATCTCCACATTGCAAGGTGCAATTCTGAAATTTTTTGCTTTTTCCTGCTAATCCTAGCATGATAAAGAAGATTCAAAGAGAGTGAGATGCCAGCTCCTTTCATTCAGTCAGTAGCTTCAAACATTTCTGGTATATGAAAAACATGTTTTTCAATGGCAAAAATCAATGAATATTGTAAATGCACAAACAGTAATATCTCCACATTGCAAGGTGCAATTCTGAAATTTTTTGCTTTTTCCTACTAATCCTAGCATGATAAAGAAGATTCAAAGAGAGTGAGATGCCAGCTCCTTTCATTCAGTCAGTAGCTTCAAACATTTCTGGTATATGAAAAACATGTTTTTCAATGGCAAAAATCAATGAATATTGTAAATGCACAAACAGTAATATTTCCACATTGCAAGGTGCAATTCTGAAATTTTTTGCTTTTTCCTGCTAATCCTAGCATGATAAAGAAGATTCAAAGAGAGTGAGATGCCAGCTCCTTTCATTCAGTCAGTAGCTTCAAACATTTCTGGACGTTTTTCAATGGCAAAAATCAATGAATATTGTAAATGCACAAACAGTAATATCTCCACATTGCAAGGTGCAATTCTGAAATTTTTTGCTTTTTCCTGTTAATCCTAGCATGATAAAGAAGATTCAAAGAGAGTGAGATGGGGGGAGTGGCCTGAGCACAGGACGAGATGGCAGCTTGATCCTGAGCTCCCTGAGGGCTTTGCCTTAAAGCTACTTTTTAAGCAACAAAAGAAGATTTTTTTTTCAAAATTCCTATATAATTTGACTTCCTATCATTCAGGGATCATTTTGACACCAAGGAATCCCTGCTATCCCCACCAACCCTGGAGATGCTTTGTGCTCAGACATTTGGGTGAGGCTCAGAAACCACCATTGAAGTGACTCTGTAACGTGGCCCTACAGGATTGTGGACCCATTTATGCCTTTTTACCTCCGGACCCAGGATTACATCGTTTTATACCGGACTTAAGGACTGCCAGCAGGCTTTATATGCAGCTGCGGTAAGTCCTGGTGAGCATTCCAGTCCTTGAGGCTGTGACGTGCCCCTTTAAGCTCACAGATCGGTGGGGGCACATATTTCTCTCACCCCATTTTACAGAACATTATATACTGGGCCCCCTGACTGTTGTCAGAGCTTATTTTTAACCCACGGGGAGGCACATTCTGGTTCTGGTTCTGACACCCAGGCGATCATTGGCGGCCCTTTTCTTGTTTCCAGTCACTCTGCGGCTCTTTTCTTGTTTCCAGTCACTCTGCAACGTGACTCTGAGGTGACTGTGATAGCAGCGCAGGTCTGCTCTGCTCTGCTCCTGACCCCGGGAGCAGGACCTTACAGCAGCATCAGCTGTCCCGACACCGGACCCAGGAGGAGAGGAGAAGAGGAGACTGAGACCGAGTTACCGCCGACATCCTGAAAAAACCCAGCCCTGCAATCTGCTGTCGCAGCCCCACGGAGGACCGGACCGGACCCGCGGGACCCCAACCCATAAGAAGCGGCACTACCACCCCCGGACCAAATACAATCAACCCCACTGGACCCCGAGGACGAGACCCCTGCTGCCGGCGAGGGACTGAGAATTTAGCTTGTCCGACGCGGAGCTCAGGAGACTGGGACGGAGCGGGACTTCATATACAAGGCTAAGGTAGATAAGCCCCGGCTAACGCCAGGGCTCTTACTGGGTTTCTGGGGTCCGTTGCCCAGGGTTCCGGGGCTGCTCCGGTAGTAGCGGTGTCCCCTGGTGTCCCTGTGAAGCTGCTGCGTCCCTTTCCCCCCTCGGCTTACTGCCACCGCTGCTGTCTGCGCCCGGCTCTCTCCTCTCCGGCTGTTTCCTGCACCTCAGGCTGTTCCCATAGTAGCGGTTCCCCCTCCTCTGCTCCGGAGCCGGCATCAGCTGTTTCCTCTGATGCCGGGCACTGCCGGTGTGTATGGCCGGTGTCTTCACGTCCCCAGGACATATATAGTGGCGGCGGTATCCCCCCTCCCTCTGACAAGGAGCCGCTCCGTTCCCCCTGCTCTCAGCTGTTAAGTGCCGCCGGTGCCGAGGTCCGTTCCATCTACCCTCGCTGTGCCGCTCTGCAGTATGTGCCCCTAGGGTGTCTGGACCCTGCAGACCCCTGTGACTGTCTCCCCCTCCTGTGACAGCGCCGCTGCGCTTTGATTCTGCCCCTGTTCCCAGCTGCTGAGTGCCGCCGGTGCCGAGGTCCGTTTCATCTACCCCCGCTGTGCCGCTCTGCTTTATGTGCCCCTATAGTATCTGGACCCTGCAGACCCCTGTGACTGTCTCCCCCTCCTGTGACAGCACCGCTGTGCTTTGATTCTGCCCCTGGTCCCTCGCTGCAGTGGCACCGCTGCCCTCCACTGTTACACACTTTCAATCAGCTGATTTTTTTTTCAAATCTCCTGCCCCCTGCTGCAGCGTCGCTCTGCACTGCTGTCCATGGTGCTAATCTTATACTAGTCAATTCTCCTGCCTCCTGCTACAGCGTCGTTCTGAACTGCTGTCCATGGTGCTGATCTTACATTACAGCGTCGCTCTGAACTGCTGTCCATGGTGCTGATCTTATATTAATCTGAACTGCTGTCCATGGTGCTGATCTTATATTAGTTTGAACTGCTGTCCATGGTGCTGATCTGAACTGCTGTCCATGGTGCTGATCTTATATTAGTCTGAACTGCTGTCCATGGTGCTGATCTTATATTAATCTGAGCTGCTGTCCATGGTGCTGATCTTGTATCAATACTTATAATCAGTATATTAAAACACCAGGTATTACACATAAAACTGTTGCCCACAGAATTTTACAGATCTTTATAGGATCTGGTTTGCAAAACTTTATATTAACCCTTTGGAGGTTCTTCTTGTAAATCTCCCTTCTCAGTTATTATTGTCTTAAGGGACAGTACCTACAATTTACCTGCTTGTTCTCCTGGATATAAGAATAATTTGAACATTACTACTACCCTTGGACTGCATTGATTATCATTTGTCCTAATAACTATTCATTTTCTCCTGGCGAAATTTTCTGATGTCTCTGGTTCACCTGACTGCCTTATCTTTGGAAAACTGACACTCGGCGTTTTTTTTATTTATTTATATATATATTTTTTTTTTTTCTTTTCTTTTTCTTTTTCTTTTTGAAGTACTGATTGATTATATATCTTATTTCCCTTTTCTCCTTTTATCTTTTAAATCTGCTGATTGTGAATTATGCATGGTTAAAGGTGTTTTGTCGGTCGTCACATTGGCTGCATAATCATTCATCTCTTGACCAGTATTATAACTGTCTGCTATTTAAATTACTGAGAAGCAGGATATATTTCTGTAATTTTCTACTTTTTTAGGCTATATATTCTTTGTGTATACATCAGCCGTCTGCTGGAATTATTTTGGGCATTGTGATTTTATTCTAGCCAATAGTCCCAATTGTTGTCTATTGATATCCCATTGGTTTATTCTAGGGTCTATAATGGCAACAAACAAAAAAAATTCCCAAAAATCTCTAGAGATGCCCCTTAAAACTAATGTGGTAAGAGGGAAGACCTCCCAGCGTTTTTCCTTCTCTAACCCCTCAGAGGATTCTGTTAATATTATTAGCCCAGTCAAGTCTAGATCACCCCATAGAAACCCTGAAGATAACCCAACCTCTAAAATGTATACTCCCACCAAAGACTCCCCTAAAAATGTAACTTCCCCAAAACAGCAAAGGGTTTCTATTTCTAAACCTGCCTCTGTTACAACAGCCAGAGGTAAAAAAGAGGAGGATATGGATTTGTCCGTGTCCTCAAAAAGAAGGGATCCTGGTGACTGGGGCAATAAATTTTCCCCCCTCGCAACTAATTCAGAGGATGATTCCTCAGATATTTCCCCTAATCCAAGCCCAGAAAGGAGGCGTTTAAAAATAGATCCATCTCCTTTATCTCCTGATTCTATGATCAGTGTTCCGTTAAAATTACCCACTTCTCAAAATCCAGAAAATTTTGACCTTTCCTCTTTCCTGGACAACCTGACCAAAAGGATTGATAACAATATGAAGTTGGGATTTGATAGACAGGTTGACTCCATGAAGTCTACTTTGAGCGCCTTCGGTGTTAAATTAGAGGAAAACACCAAGAGACTTAATACGGTAGAAGGTAAAATAGATAAAGTCTCCTCAGAAAATCTCGAGATTAAATCTGAGCTTCATAGACTTAGATTAAAAGTGGCTGATCTAGAAGACAGAAGCAGAAGAAATAACCTGAAAATTAGGGGCATCTCTGAAAGTGTCTCCCCCTCTGACCTTCTCCCCTATGTTCAAGACTTAATTCACAAATCCATCCCTTCTTTGTCTGAACAGGACCTTATTATAGACAGGGCTCACCGCCTATTTCGCCCGTCGTTTATCTCCCCTGATTTACCTAGAGACACGATAATAAGATTGCACTTCTTCTCAACTAAGGAGAGAATTTTAAGTTTTATTAGAGAGGAAAAGAAATTTGCTGAACCCTTTTCGCACCTAAAAATCTTCTCAGATTTTTCTAAGGAAACGATGGATGCGAGAAGGGCCTACAAATTAACCACTGACAGATTGAGAGAAATGGGTATTCCGTATAGGTGGGGTTTCCCAGTGAAACTGCTGATTTTTTTTAAGGGAAAAACTTTTACTCTCTCAGATCCAGACGAGGGCCCCAAATTCTTTGAGTTTATAAAAGACATTCCCCTGAAAGATTCGAAAGCTCCTAATCGCTGAAAAGAGGGGGAGTTATCTCTGATCCTCTCTAAAACCCTATTCCTTATATCATATAATATGTGGGTTACTAATTACCTAACCTAACTGTGAAAATCTATAGTGTAGCAATCATTATTTGACTTATTTAAGTCTTAAAATGTTAATTTGGCCTTTTTTTTTTGTGTCCTGGCCGGCTTCGGAGTCCCGAGACTCATATTAATCTTCTTTACATCATGCCCTCAGGTAGTGTCCATACACTTTTTCCCCCAAAACCGAGGGAGAACCTTTCAGGTAAAGGTTCCCTCAGGAAGTTTTTGATTCACTTTTTATTTCTTTTACTGGTATCTTGAATACCTAGTGACTGTTATTGTTGTTGTTTGTTTGACAAATTTTCTCCTTTGAATTGTAGTCTGTAACACATCTTCAACCTATTAGAATTCCATCTCCCAGTTTTGATTGCCGGTGGTTTTACCGCTTGGGGTGGTCCACAGGATCAATTGATTTTTGCTTTTCCCCTTTTGGATACATTTTGACTGTTTCCCTGGTCTATGCCTATTAAGGTTGTCTCATATAATGTAAGAGGTCTGAATAGCCCCAACAAAAGATTCTCCCTATGGAAGGAATTAGTTCATTTTGGAGCGGATGTGGCGTGTCTACAAGAGACCAGGTTCGCTGAGGGGAAACATCCTAAATTTTCTCATAAAGAATATCCCCATATTTTTGAATCCATCAGCGAACGGAAAAAAGCTGGTGTAGCAACATTGATTAAAAATTCAGTTCCATTTGAACTATTAGATCAGCATGGTGATGTCAATGGCAGATATCACATACTGATCTGCAAATTGAACAATCATGAGTGTACAATTGCAAACGTATATGCCCCAAATAAGAAGCAAATTTCCTTTTTAAATAAAGTTTTAAGGAAAGTGGAGGAGGTTAGGAGAGGTGAATTGATCCTTTTGGGGGATTTTAATATGGTACCAGATGGGTTAATTGACTCTTCTTCTCCTAGTCGTCACCTTTATGCTACTCTAAATAATTGGCTCCATAGAAATGAACTTTTCGACATTTTCAGATGTTTCAATACTACTTCCAAAGAGTTTTCTCACTTTTCAGATGCACATCAAACGGCCTCCAGAATTGATCTAATGTTAACCGACGTCTTCTCTCTATCCAAATTCTCAAATATCTCCATAGGTCCCAGGTCTATATCGGATCATGCCCCTATAACGTGTGAACTTCACATTGGCCCTCTTCTAAGAAACGGATTCCTCTGGAAGTGCAAATCTTCCCTTATTCATAATCCAAAGAATAAAAAAACTATTGAAAATGCAATTTCAATTTATTTTAAGGAAAATGAAACCCCGGATCTGTCTAACCCCTTCTCTAGTTGGTGTGCCCACAAGGCTGTACTTCGAGGTGTATTAATACAGATATCCTCATCGGAAAAAAAAGAAAAAAGAACCAAAATAAATTCCCTTCAAAAACTTATCAAAGAAAAAGAACTAGCCCAGATTAACCTTCCTTCCCCTTCCCCAACAATTCAAAAGGAGCTATTAAATCTAAGGATTGAACTAAAATCCGAAATTTTTTCTTCCTACGACTCGATCATCCAAAAATCAAAATTTAATCATTATGCCGCCCTTAACAAACCTACTCGTTTTATGGCCCGATTGGTTAAACAACAAAGAGCGAACAATAGAATTGATAAAATAAAAAATGTTAACGGATCATTGCTCTATCATCCGAAAGATATAGCTGATCGGTTCGCAGAATTTTATGAGAAACTCTATAATATCAAATCTGATCCCTTAATTATCCAACCTAACTCAGAAGAAATTAACAATTTTCTCTCTTCAATTAAATTACCCAAATTGAGCCCTCTGGATCTTGAGGCATTGAATGAACCTTTTACTTCCCTCGAAGTTATGAATACAATTAAGCAACTTAAATCTTTCAAGGCCCCGGGTCCAGATGGGTTCATTAACGAATACTATAAGACCTTTTGCGAACTCCTTTCCCCTCCTCTTACTAAAATCTTTAATTTGGCATCTTCAAACTGCTCCTTCCCCCAAGAAATGTTGGAGGCCACCATCACTTTGATTCCTAAGTCAAAAGATGAGAGAGATAATGTCAAGAATTATAGACCAATCTCACTAATCAATACCGATATAAAAATTTATTCGAAAATTCTGGCCAATCGTCTTTCAACTATTCTCCCAAATCTCATCAACGATGACCAAATTGGCTTCGTTGGTGGGAGACAAGCTACTGACGGCACTAGAAGAATTTTGAATATTTTGAGATTGATTAATACAGTTAGGGTTCCAACCTCCTTGCTCGCATTAGATGCTGAAAAAGCATTCGATAGATTAAATTGGCTATATTTAAAACTAACTCTTAATAAATTTGGTTTTAATAATAATTTTCTTTCCTCAATTTTGGCCCTTTATTCTAACCCCCAAGCTAAATTTTATGTCAACAATTATCTTTCCCACCCAATCCCCATTACAAATGGGACCAGACAGGGTTGCCCTCTCTCCCCCCTACTTTTTGTCTTGGCTATGGAGCCTTTGGCTCAGAAGATTAGAGAAAGCACTGACATTAAGGGGATCTCTGCTCCTTCCCGGGAATTCAAAATTAGTCTCTTCGCGGATGACGTCATGCTTTCCTTGCTGGATCCAATAAATTCGGTTAATAAGGTCTTGGAAGTTCTGGATTCATTCTCCCAGATCTCTTACTTTAAGATTAATAAAAAAAAATCAAAACTTTTAAACATTAATTTGGACCATCAGATGAGAGAAGCTTTACATTCAAAATTTTCCTTTGATTCAGCCAAGGACAATCTGTCCTATTTGGGGATTGTAGTTGGTAAATCTATCGATTCAACTCTCTCTGCCAATTTAGACTTAATTAATGACGTCGTCCGAGGAGATCTGACGAATCTCCTGAAAAAGGATTTGTCATGGTGGGGTAGGGTTCTATCCATTAAAATGTTTGTCCTTCCCAAAATCTTGTATTTTTTTCGTAACTTACCATTAAATATACCCCTCTGTTTCATCCAAAAAATACAGAACCAGATCAACTCTTATATCTGGGAAAAAAAACGTGCGAGGATATCTGCTGAAATCTTATATAAAAACAAAAGCAATGGAGGCCTGAGTCTCCCTAACATATCCGCCTATTATTATGCTAACCTTATCAAGCAGAGTAGAAATTGGCTTA
Source organism: Phyllobates terribilis (assembly GCF_046119375.1). Taxonomy (NCBI): domain Eukaryota; kingdom Metazoa; phylum Chordata; class Amphibia; order Anura; family Dendrobatidae; genus Phyllobates; species Phyllobates terribilis. The sequence continues at coordinate 20,099 of NW_027370685.1, forward strand.
ACTCTACAAATCCCCCGGCATGGCTAATTTTGGAGACCTTTCTGAACGGCGACTCCCCTCCCCGAGATTTGCTATTTAAACATCTCTTTAAAAAATGCACTCATGATCCTTCCCACCCTATTTTTCAAGCGACTATCGAAGCTTGGAAGAAAATTGCTAGGAGAGGGAGGGGGAATCTTTCTAGAGACTCCAATGTAGATAAACTCTTTCTTGTTAAAAACTTTCCAATCAATTTTGTTGCTGCCTTATATAACTCCTGCATTCCGGATCATTGGAATAGTAGAGGGTTAAGGAAAATTGGGGACCTCTACGAGATTTCTACTTTTTCTCCTTTCCAAACTCTCAAAATAAAATTTAATCTCCCTTCTTCTGATTTTTTCTTATACTCCCATTTTAAAAGTATTATTCTAGAATTTTTGGGTGGTAAACTCCTTGTTTCCAAAACCTCGGCGAACCTGCTGTGTAACCCATCCCACAAAATTTTTTGGAGCTTGAGACACATTTACAACAGCTTCAACAATGATCTATCCTTCAAAAAAAATATCTACATGTTACGATGGGAAAAAGACCTGAAACTCAACTTCCCTCTCGACCAGTGGGAGAATGCTGTACTTTTTACTCAAGCCTCCAATATTTCCATGCCTCTGCAAGAGGCCTATTTCAAGGTTTTATCAAGGTGGTATTATACCCCAATCAGGCTCCACCACATAAGGTCCAGTAATTCTCCCCTTTGTTGGAGGGATTGTGGCATTAAAGGAGATCTTTTGCATATTTTTTGGAGCTGCCCTAAGATTCGTAATCTGTGGGCTCAGATTTCTTCTCTGATTAATGACCTTTTGGGCAGACCTTTAATTTTGACCCCTCAAACAGCTCTATTATCATTAGAATTGGAAACATATAAGTCCTATGAGAGAGCTATCATGATCCATATATTTTCGGTTTGCAAAAATGCTTTATCTTTTCATTGGAGAAAATCGTATGTTCCTACTTTGGAGGAATTAGTAGATAGGATGAACCAACATAGAATATACGAATTTAGATTTGCCTCTATCAATGATAACCTTTTCAAATTTTCTAAGAAATGGGATATCTGGTCAAACAAATTCCCCCGTCCTGCCTATAATACTGGTAGTTCTTAATATGTCTTACAGACTGTTTATTCACTTTGTTTGTATTATTGCTAACATGACAATGTGTGTTGAAATTGTTTTGTGTTTTGTTAGATTGTTTTATTATTCCTTATTGATTACAGTATTATTTGATGAATCAATCTCTTCTACCTCTTGTTATCTTATCCCTGTTGTTTCCCTTCCCTCCCCTCCCTTTGGCCTTCCCCCTTTTCCCGCGTCCCAGTTATCCCTGATTTTCCCCTTGTATTTAGAATTATGCTACTGTTAATTACTTGTCAATGTCGTTAATGAAAAATAAAAAAATACGGTAAAACAAAGAGAGTGAGATGCCAGCTCCTTTCATTCAGTCAGTAGCTTCAAACATTTCTGGTATATGAATAACATGATGTTTTTCAATGGCAAAAATCAATGAATATTGTAAATGCACAAACAGTAATATCTCCACATTGCAAGGTGCAATTCTGAAATTTTTTGCTTTTTCCTGCTAATCCTAGCATGATGAAGAAGATTCAAAGAGAGTGAGATGCCAGCTCCTTTCATTCAGTCAGTAGCTTCAAACATTTCTGGTATATGAAAAACATGTTTTTCAATGGCAAAAATCAATGAATATTGTAAATGCACAAACAGTAATATCTCCACATTGCAAGGTGCAATTCTGAAATTTTTTGCTTTTTCCTGCTAATCCTAGCATGATAAAGAAGATTCAAAGAGAGTGAGATGCCAGCTCCTTTCATTCAGTCAGTAGCTTCAAACATTTCTGGACGTTTTTCAATGGCAAAAATCAATGAATATTGTAAATGCACAAACAGTAATATCTCCACATTGCAAGGTGCAATTTTGAAATTTTTTGCTTTTTCCTGCTAATCCTAGCAGGATAAAGAAGATTCAAAGAGAGTGAGATGCCAGCTCCTTTCATTCAGTCAGTAGCTTCAAACATTTCTGGTATATGAAAAACATGTTTTTCAATGGCAAAAATCAATGAATATTGTAAATGCACAAACAGTAATATCTCCACATTGCAAGGTGCAATTATGAAATTTTTTGCTTTTTCCTGCTAATCCTAGCATGATAAAGAAGATTCAAAGAGAGTGAGATGCCAGCTCCTTTCATTCAGTCAGTAGCTTCAAACATTTCTGGTATATGAAAAACATGTTTTTCAATGGCAAAAATCAATGAATATTGTAAATGCACAAACAGTAATATCTCCACATTGCAAGGTGCAATTCTGAAATTTTTTGCTTTTTCCTGCTAATCCTAGCATGATAAAGAAGATTCAAAGAGAGTGAGATGCCAGCTCCTTTCATTCAGTCAGTAGCTTCAAACATTTCTGGACGTTTTTCAATGGCAAAAATCAATGAATATTGTAAATGCACAAACAGTAATATCTCCACATTGCAAGGTGCAATTCTGAAATTTTTTGCTTTTTCCTGCTAATCCTAGCATGATAAAGAAGATTCAAAGAGAGTGAGATGCCAGCTCCTTTCACTCAGTCAGTAGCTTCAAACATTTCTGGACGTTTTTCAATGGCAAAAATCAATGAGTATTGTAAATGCACAAACAGTAATATCTCCACATTGCAAGGTGCAATTCTGAAATTTTTTGCTTTTTCCTGCTAATCCTAGCAGGATAAAGAAGATTCAAAGAGAGTGAGATGCCAGCTCCTTTCATTCAGTCAGTAGCTTCAAACATTTCTGGTATATGAAAAACATGTTTTTCAATGGCAAAAATCAATGAATATTGTAAATGCACAAACAGTAATATCTCCACATTGCAAGGTGCAATTCTGAAATTTTTTGCTTTTTCCTGCTAATCCTAGCATGATAAAGAAGATTCAAAGAGAGTGAGATGCCAGCTCCTTTCATTCAGTCAGTAGCTTCAAACATTTCTGGTATATGAAAAACATGTTTTTCAATGGCAAAAATCAATGAATATTGTAAATGCACAAACAGTAATATCTCCACATTGCAAGGTGCAATTCTGAAATTTTTTGCTTTTTCCTGCTAATCCTAGCATGATAAAGAAGATTCAAAGAGAGTGAGATGCCAGCTCCTTTCATTCAGTCAGTAGCTTCAAACATTTCTGGTATATGAAAAACATGTTTTTCAATGGCAAAAATCAATGAATATTGTAAATGCACAAACAGTAATATCTCCACATTGCAAGGTGCAATTCTGAAATTTTTTGCTTTTTCCTGCTGATCCTAGCATGATAAAGAAGATTCAAAGAGAGTGAGATGCCAGCTCCTTTCATTCAGTCAGTAGCTTCAAACATTTCTGGTATATGAAAAACATGTTTTTCAATGGCAAAAATCAATGAATATTGTAAATGCACAAACAGTAATATCTCCACATTGCAAGGTGCAATTCTGAAATTTTTTGCTTTTTCCTGCTAATCCTAGCATGATAAAGAAGATTCAAAGAGAGTGAGATGCCAGCTCCTTTCATTCAGTCAGTAGCTTCAAACATTTCTGGTATATGAAAAACATGTTTTTCAATGGCAAAAATCAATGAATATTGTAAATGCACAAACAGTAATATCTCCACATTGCAAGGTGCAATTCTGAAATTTTTTGCTTTTTCCTGCTAATCCTAGCATGATAAAGAAGATTCAAAGAGAGTGAGATGCCAGCTCCTTTCATTCAGTCAGTAGCTTCAAACATTTCTGGTATATGAAAAACATGTTTTTCAATGGCAAAAATCAATGAATATTGTAAATGCACAAACAGTAATATTTCCACATTGCAAGGTGCAATTCTGAAATTTTTTGCTTTTTCCTGCTAATCCTAGCATGATAAAGAAGATTCAAAGAGAGTGAGATGCCAGCTCCTTTCATTCAGTCAGTAGCTTCAAACATTTCTGGACGTTTTTCAATGGCAAAAATCAATGAATATTGTAAATGCACAAACAGTAATATCTCCACATTGCAAGGTGCAATTCTGAAATTTTTTGCTTTTTCCTGTTAATCCTAGCATGATAAAGAAGATTCAAAGAGAGTGAGATGCCAGCTCCTTTCATTCAGTCAGTAGCTTCAAACATTTCTGGTATATGAATAACATGATGTTTTTCAATGGCAAAAATCAATGAATATTGTAAATGCACAAACAGTAATATCTCCACATTGCAAGGTGCAATTCTGAAATTTTTTGCTTTTTCCTGCTAATCCTAGCATGATAAAGAAGATTCAAAGAGAGTGACATGCCAGCTCCTTTCATTCAGTCAGTAGATTCAAACATTTCTGGACGTTTTTCAATGGCAAAAATCAATGAATATTGTAAATGCACAAACAGTAATATCTCCACATTGCAAGGTGCAATTCTGAAATTTTTTGCTTTTTCCTGCTAATCCTAGCATGATAAAGAAGATTCAAAGAGAGTGAGATGCCAGCTCCTTTCATTCAGTCAGTAGCTTCAAACATTTCTGGACGTTTTTCAATGGCAAAAATCAATGAATATTGTAAATGCACAAACAGTAATATCTCCACATTGCAAGGTGCAATTCTGAAATTTTTTGCATTTTCCTGCTAATCCTAGCAGGATAAAGAAGATTCAAAGAGAGTGAGATGCCAGCTCCTTTCATTCAGTCAGTAGCTTCAAACATTTCTGGTATATGAAAAACATGTTTTTCAATGACAAAAATCAATGAATATTGTAAATGCACAAACAGTAATATCTCCACATTGCAAGGTGCAATTCTGAAATTTTTTGCTTTTTCCTGCTAATCCTAGCATGATAAAGAAGATTCAGAGTGAGATGCCAGCTCCTTTCATTCAGTCAGTAGCTTCAAACATTTCTGGTATATGAAAAACATGTTTTTCAATGGCAAAAATCAATGAATATTGTAAATGCACAAACAGTAATATCTCCACATTGCAAGGTGCAATTCTGAAATTTTTTGCTTTTTCCTGCTAATCCTAGCATGATAAAGAAGATTCAAAGAGAGTGAGATGCCAGCTCCTTTCATTCAGTCAGTAGCTTCAAACATTTCTGGTATATGAAAAACATGTTTTTCAATGGCAAAAATCAATGAATATTGTAAATGCACAAACAGTAATATTTCCACATTGCAAGGTGCAATTCTGAAATTTTTTGCTTTTTCCTGCTAATCCTAGCATGATAAAGAAGATTCAAAGAGAGTGAGATGCCAGCTCCTTTCATTCAGTCAGTAGCTTCAAACATTTCTGGACGTTTTTCAATGGCAAAAATCAATGAATATTGTAAATGCACAAACAGTAATATCTCCACATTGCAAGGTGCAATTCTGAAATTTTTTGCTTTTTCCTGTTAATCCTAGCATGATAAAGAAGATTCAAAGAGAGTGAGATGCCAGCTCCTTTCATTCAGTCAGTAGCTTCAAACATTTCTGGTATATGAATAACATGATGTTTTTCAATGGCAAAAATCAATGAATATTGTAAATGCACAAACAGTAATATCTCCACATTGCAAGGTGCAATTCTGAAATTTTTTGCTTTTTCCTGCTAATCCTAGCATGATAAAGAAGATTCAAAGAGAGTGAGATGCCAGCTCCTTTCATTCAGTCAGTAGCTTCAAACATTTCTGGACGTTTTTCAATGCCAAAAATCAATGAATATTGTAAATGCACAAACAGTAATATCTCCACATTGCAAGGTGCAATTCTGAAATTTTTTGCTTTTTCCTGCTAATCCTAGCATGATAAAGAAGATTCAAAGAGAGTGAGATGCCAGCTCCTTTCATTCAGTCAGTAGCTTCAAACATTTCTGGACGTTTTTCAATGGCAAATATCAATGAATATTGTAAATGCACAAACAGTAATATCTCCACATTGCAAGGTGCAATTCTGAAATTTTTTGCTTTTTCCTGCTAATCCTAGCATGATAAAGAAGATTCAAAGAGAGTGAGATGCCAGCTCCTTTCATTCAGTCAGTAGCTTCAAACATTTCTGGACGTTTTTCAATGGCAAAAATCAATGAATATTGTAAATGCACAAACAGTAATATCTCCACATTGCAAGGTGCAATTCTGAAATTTTTTGCTTTTTCCTGCTAATCCTAGCATGATAAAGAAGATTCAAAGAGAGTGAGATGCCAGCTCCTTTCATTCAGTCAGTAGCTTCAAACATTTCTGGTATATGAAAAACATGTTTTTCAATGGCAAAAATCAATGAATATTGTAAATGCACAAACAGTAATATCTCCACATTGCAAGGTGCAATTCTGAAATTTTTTGCTTTTTCCTGCTAATCCTAGCATGATAAAGAAGATTCAAAGAGAGTGAGATGCCAGCTCCTTTCATTCAGTCAGTAGCTTCAAACATTTCTGGTATATGAAAAACATGTTTTTCAATGGCAAAAATCAATGAATATTGTAAATGCACAAACAGTAATATCTCCACATTGCAAGGTGCAATTCTGAAATTTTTTGCTTTTTCCTGCTAATCCTAGCATGATAAAGAAGATTCAAAGAGAGTGAGATGCCAGCTCCTTTCATTCAGTCAGTAGCTTCAAACATTTCTGGTATATGAAAAACATGTTTTTCAATGGCAAAAATCAATGAATATTGTAAATGCACAAACAGTAATATCTCCACATTGCAAGGTGCAATTCTGAAATTTTTTGCTTTTTCCTGCTAATCCTAGCATGATAAAGAAGATTCAAAGAGAGTGAGATGCCAGCTCCTTTCATTCAGTCAGTAGCTTCAAACATTTCTGGACGTTTTTCAATGGCAAAAATCAATGAATATTGTAAATGCACAAACAGTAATATCTCCACATTGCAAGGTGCAATTCTGAAATTTTTTGCTTTTTCCTGCTAATCCTAGCATGATAAAGAAGATTCAAAGAGAGTGAGATGCCAGCTCCTTTCATTCAGTCAGTAGCTTCAAACATTTCTGGACGTTTTTCAATGGCAAAAATCAATGAATATTGTAAATGCACAAACAGTAATATCTCCACATTGCAAGGTGCAATTCTGAAATTTTTTGCTTTTTCCTGCTCATCCTAGCAGGATAAAGAAGATTCAAAGAGAGTGAGATGCCAGCTCCTTTCATTCAGTCAGTAGCTTCAAACATTTCTGGTATATGAAAAACATGTTTTTCAATGGCAAAAATCAATGAATATTGTAAATGCACAAACAGTAATATCTCCACATTGCAAGGTGCAATTCTGAAATTTTTTGCTTTTTCCTGCTAATCCTAGCATGATAAAGAAGATTCAGAGTGAGATGCCAGCTTCTTTCATTCAGTCAGTAGCTTCAAACATTTCTGGTATATGAAAAACATGTTTTTCAATGGCAAAAATCAATGAATATTGTAAATGCACAAACAGTAATATCTCCACATTGCAAGGTGCAATTCTGAAATTTTTTGCTTTTTCCTGCTAATCCTAGCATGATAAAGAAGATTCAAAGAGAGTGAGATGCCAGCTCCTTTCATTCAGTCAGTAGCTTCAAACATTTCTGGACGTTTTTCAATGGCAAAAATCAATGAATATTGTAAATGCACAAACAGTAATATCTCCACATTGCAAGGTGCAATTCTGAAATTTTTTGCTTTTTCCTGTTAATCCTAGCATGATAAAGAAGATTCAAAGAGAGTGAGATGCCAGCTCCTTTCATTCAGTCAGTAGCTTCAAACATTTCTGGTATATGAAAAACATGTTTTTCAATGGCAAAAATCAATGAATATTGTAAATGCACAAACAGTAATATCTCCACATTGCAAGGTGCAATTCTGAAATTTTTTGCTTTTTCCTGCTAATCCTAGCATGATAAAGAAGATTCAAAGAGAGTGAGATGCCAGCTCCTTTCATTCAGTCAGTAGCTTCAAACATTTCTGGTATATGAAAAACATGTTTTTCAATGGCAAAAATCAATGAATATTGTAAATGCACAAACAGTAATATCTCCACATTGCAAGGTGCAATTCTGAAATTTTTTGCTTTTTCCTGCTAATCCTAGCATGATAAAGAAGATTCAAAGAGAGTGAGATGCCAGCTCCTTTCATTCAGTCAGTAGCTTCAAACATTTCTGGTATATGAAAAACATGTTTTTCAATGGCAAAAATCAATGAATATTGTAAATGCACAAACAGTAATATCTACACATTGCAAGGTGCAATTCTGAAATTTTTTGCTTTTTCCTGCTAATCCTAGCATGATAAAGAAGATTCAGAGTGAGATGCCAGCTCCTTTCATTCAGTCAGTAGCTTCAAACATTTCTGGTATATGAAAAACATGTTTTTCAATGGCAAAAATCAATGAATATTGTAAATGCACAAACAGTAATATCTCCACATTGCAAGGTGCAATTCTGAAATTTTTTGCTTTTTCCTGCTAATCCTAGCATGATAAAGAAGATTCAAAGAGAGTGAGATGCCAGCTCCTTTCATTCAGTCAGTAGCTTCAAACATTTCTGGACGTTTTTCAATGGCAAAAATCAATGAATATTGTAAATGCACAAACAGTAATATCTCCACATTGCAAGGTGCAATTCTGAAATTTTTGCTTTTTCCTGTTAATCCTAGCATGATAAAGAAGATTCAAAGAGAGTGAGATGCCAGCTCCTTTCATTCAGTCAGTAGCTTCAAACATTTCTGGTATATGAAAAACATGTTTTTCAATGGCAAAAATCAATGAATATTGTAAATGCACAAACAGTAATATCTCCACATTGCAAGGTGCAATTCTGAAATTTTTGCTTTTTCCTGCTAATCCTAGCATGATAAAGAAGATTCAAAGAGAGTGAGATGCCAGCTCCTTTCATTCAGTCAGTAGCTTCAAACATTTCTGGTATATGAAAACATGTTTTTCAATGGCAAAAATCAATGAATATTGTAAATGCACAAACAGTAATATCTCCACATTGCAAGGTGCAATTCTGAAATTTTTTGCTTTTTCCTGCTAATCCTAGCATGATAAAGAAGATTCAAAGAGAGTGAGATGCCAGCTCCTTTCATTCAGTCAGTAGCTTCAAACATTTCTGGTATATGAAAAACATGTTTTCAATGGCAAAAATCAATGAATATTGTAAATGCACAAACAGTAATATCTACACATTGCAAGGTGCAATTCTGAAATTTTTTGCTTTTTCCTGCTAATCCTAGCATGATAAAGAAGATTCAAAGAGAGTGAGATGCCAGCTCCTTTCATTCAGTCAGTAGCTTCAAACATTTCTGGTATATGAAAAACATGTTTTTCAATGGCAAAAATCAATGAATATTGTAAATGCACAAACAGTAATATCTCCACATTGCAAGGTGCAATTCTGAAATTTTTTTGCTTTTTCCTGCTAATCCTAGCATGATAAAGAAGATTCAAAGAGAGTGAGATGCCAGCTCCTTTCATTCAGTCAGTAGCTTCAAACATTTCTGGTATATGAAAAACATGTTTTTCAATGGCAAAAATCAATGAATATTGTAAATGCACAAACAGTAATATCTCCACATTGCAAGGTGCAATTCTGAAATTTTTTTGCTTTTTCCTGTTAATCCTAGCATGATAAAGAAGATTCAAAGAGAGTGAGATGCCAGCTCCTTTCATTAAGTCAGTAGCTTCAAACATTTCTGGTATATGAATAACATGATGTTTTTCAATGGCAAAAATCAATGAATATTGTAAATGCACAAACAGTAATATCTCCACATTGCAAGGTGCAATTCTGAAATTTTTTGCTTTTTCCTGCTAATCCTAGCATGATAAAGAAGATTCAGAGTGAGATGCCAGCTCCTTTCATTCAGTCAGTAGCTTCAAACATTTCTGGTATATGAAAAACATGTTTTTCAATGGCAAAAATCAATGAATATTGTAAATGCACAAACAGTAATATCTCCACATTGCAAGGTGCAATTCTGAAATTTTTTGCTTTTTCCTGCTAATCCTAGCATGATAAAGAAGATTCAAAGAGAGTGAGATGCCAGCTCCTTTCATTCAGTCAGTAGCTTCAAACATTTCTGGACGTTTTCAATGGCAAAAATCAATGAATATTGTAAATGCACAAACAGTAATATCTCCACATTGCAAGGTGCAATTCTGAAATTTTTTTGCTTTTTCCTGTCTAATCCTAGCATGATAAAGAAGATTCAAAGAGAGTGAGATGCCAGCTCCTTTCATTCAGTCAGTAGCTTCAAACATTTCTGGTATATGAAAAACATGTTTTTCAATGGCAAAAATCAATGAATATTGTAAATGCACAAACAGTAATATCTCCACATTGCAAGGTGCAATTCTGAAATTTTTTGCTTTTTCCTGCTAATCCTAGCATGATAAAGAAGATTCAAAGAGAGTGAGATGCCAGCTCCTTTCATTCAGTCAGTAGCTTCAAACATTTCTGGTATATGAAAAACATGTTTTTCAATGGCAAAAATCAATGAATATTGTAAATGCACAAACAGTAATATCTCCACATTGCAAGGTGCAATTCTGAAATTTTTTGCTTTTTCCTGCTAATCCTAGCATGATAAAGAAGATTCAAAGAGAGTGAGATGCCAGCTCCTTTCATTCAGTCAGTAGCTTCAAACATTTCTGGTATATGAAAAACATGTTTTTCAATGGCAAAAATCAATGAATATTGTAAATGCACAAACAGTAATATCTCCACATTGCAAGGTGCAATTCTGAAATTTTTTGCTTTTTCCTGCTAATCCTAGCATGATAAAGAAGATTCAAAGAGAGTGAGATGCCAGCTCCTTTCATTCAGTCAGTAGCTTCAAACATTTCTGGTATATGAAAAACATGTTTTTCAATGGCAAAAATCAATGAATATTGTAAATGCACAAACAGTAATATCTCCACATTGCAAGGTGCAATTCTGAAATTTTTTGCTTTTTCCTGCTAATCCTAGCATGATAAAGAAGATTCAAAGAGAGTGAGATGCCAGCTCCTTTCATTCAGTCAGTAGCTTCAAACATTCTGGTATATGAAAAACATGTTTTTCAATGGCAAAAATCAATGAATATTGTAAATGCACAAACAGTAATATCTCCACATTGCAAGGTGCAATTCTGAAATTTTTTGCTTTTTCCTGCTAATCCTAGCATGATAAAGAAGATTCAAAGAGAGTGAGATGCCAGCTCCTTTCATTCAGTCAGTAGCTTCAAACATTTCTGGTATATGAAAAACATGTTTTTCAATGGCAAAAATCAATGAATATTGTAAATGCACAAACAGTAATATCTCCACATTGCAAGGTGCAATTCTGAAATTTTTTGCTTTTTCCTGCTAATCCTAGCATGATAAAGAAGATTCAAAGAGAGTGAGATGCCAGCTCCTTTCATTCAGTCAGTAGCTTCAAACATTTCTGGTATATGAAAAACATGTTTTTCAATGGCAAAAATCAATGAATATTGTAAATGCACAAACAGTAATATCTCCACATTGCAAGGTGCAATTCTGAAATTTTTTGCTTTTTCCTGCTAATCCTAGCATGATAAAGAAGATTCAAAGAGAGTGAGATGCCAGCTCCTTTCATTCAGTCAGTAGCTTCAAACATTTCTGGTATATGAAAAACATGTTTTTCAATGGCAAAAATCAATGAATATTGTAAATGCACAAACAGTAATATCTCCACATTGCAAGGTGCAATTCTGAAATTTTTTGCTTTTTCCTGCTAATCCTAGCATGATAAAGAAGATTCAAAGAGAGTGAGATGCCAGCTCCTTTCATTCAGTCAGTAGCTTCAAACATTTCTGGTATATGAAAAACCATGTTTTTCAATGGCAAAAATCAATGAATATTGTAAATGCACAAACAGTAATATCTCACATTGCAAGGTGCAATTCTGAAATTTTTTTGCTTTTTCCTGCTAATCCTAGCATGATAAAGAAGATTCAAAGAGAGTGAGATGCCAGCTCCTTTCATTCAGTCAGTAGCTTCAAACATTTCTGGTATATGAAAAACATGTTTTTCAATGGCAAAAATCAATGAATATTGTAAATGCACAAACAGTAATATCTCCACATTGCAAGGTGCAATTCTGAAATTTTTTGCTTTTTCCTGCTAATCCTAGCATGATAAAGAAGATTCAAAGAAGAGTGAGATGCCAGCTCCTTTCATTCAGTCAGTAGCTTCAAACATTTCTGGTATTTGAAAAACATGTTTTTCAATGGCAAAAATCAATGAATATTGTAAATGCACAAACAGTAATATCTCCACATTGCAAGGTGCAATTCTGAAATTTTTGCTTTTTCCTGCTAATCCTAGCATGATAAAGAAGATTCAAAGAGAGTGAGATGCCAGCTCCTTTCATTCAGTCAGTAGCTTCAAACATTTCTGGTATATGAAAAACATGTTTTCAATGGCAAAAATCAATGAATATTGTAAATGCACAAACAGTAATATCTCCACATTGCAAGGTGCAATTCTGAAATTTTTTGCTTTTTCCTGCTAATCCTAGCATGATAAAGAAGATTCAAAGAGAGTGAGATGCCAGCTCCTTTCATTCAGTCAGTAGCTTCAAACATTTCTGGTATATGAAAACATGTTTTTCAATGGCAAAAATCAATGAATATTGTAAATGCACAAACAGTAATATCTCCACATTGCAAGGTGCAATTCTGAAATTTTTTGCTTTTTCCTGCTAATCCTAGCATGATAAAGAAGATTCAAAGAGAGTGAGATGCCAGCTCCTTTCATTCAGTCAGTAGCTTCAAACATTCTGGTATATGAAAAACATGTTTTTCAATGGCAAAAATCAATGAATATTGTAAATGCACAAACAGTAATATCTCCACATTGCAAGGTGCAATTCTGAAATTTTTTGCTTTTTCCTGCTAATCCTAGCATGATAAAGAAGATTCAAAGAGAGTGAGATGCCAGCTCCTTTCATTCAGTCAGTAGCTTCAAACATTTCTGGTATATGAAAAACATGTTTTTCAATGGCAAAAATCAATGAATATTGTAAATGCACAAACAGTAATATCTCCACATTGCAAGGTGCAATTCTGAAATTTTTTGCTTTTTCCTGCTAATCCTAGCATGATAAAGAAGATTCAAAGAGAGTGAGATGCCAGCTCCTTTCATTCAGTCAGTAGCTTCAAACATTTCTGGTATATGAAAAACATGTTTTTCAATGGCAAAAATCAATGAATATTGTAAATGCACAAACAGTAATATCTCCACATTGCAAGGTGCAATTCTGAAATTTTTTGCTTTTTCTGCTAATCCTAGCATGATAAAGAAGATTCAAAGAGAGTGAGATGCCAGCTCCTTTCATTCAGTCAGTAGCTTCAAACATTTCTGGTATATGAAAAACATGTTTTTCAATGGCAAAAATCAATGAATATTGTAAATGCACAAACAGTAATATCTCCACATTGCAAGGTGCACTTCTGAAATTTTTGCTTTTTCCTGCTAATCCTAGCATGATAAAGAAGATTCAAAGAGAGTGAGCTGCCAGCTCCTTTCATTCAGTCAGTAGCTTCAAACATTTCTGGTATATGAAAACATGTTTTTCAATGGCAAAAATCAATGAATATTGTAAATGCACAAACAGTAATATCTCCACATTGCAAGGTGCAATTCTGAAATTTTTTGCTTTTTCCTGCTAATCCTAGCTGATAAAGAAGATTCAAGAGAGTGAGATGCCAGCTCCTTTCATTCAGTCAGTAGCTTCAAACATTTCTGGTATATGAAAAACATGTTTTCAATGGCAAAATCAATGAATATTGTAAATGCACAAACAGTAATATCTCCACATTGCAAGGTGCAATTCTGAAATTTTTGCTTTTTCCTGCTAATCCTAGCATGATAAAGAAGATTCAAAGAGAGTGAGCTGCCAGCTCCTTTCATTCAGTCAGTAGCTTCAAACATTTCTGGTATATGAAAAACATGTTTTTCAATGGCAAAAATCAATGAATATTGTAAATGCACAAACAGTAATATCTCCACATTGCAAGGTGCAATTCTGAAATTTTTTGCTTTT
>NW_027370686.1:0-34111 GCF_046119375.1 Phyllobates terribilis
GGCATCTCACTCTCTTTGAATCTTCTTTATCATGCTAGGATTAGCAGGAAAAAGCAAAAATTTCAGAATTGCACCTTGCAATGTGGAGATATTACTGTTTGTGCATTTACAATATTCATTGATTTTTGCCATTGAAAAACATGATTTTTCATATACCAGAAATGTTTGAAGCTACTGACTGAATGAAAGGAGCTGGCATCTCACTCTCTTTGAATCTTCTTTATCATGCTAGGATTAACAGGAAAAAGCTAAAAATTTCAGAATTGCACCGTGCAATGTGGAGATATTACTGTTTGTGCATTTACAATATTCATTGATTTTTGCCATTGAAAAACATGTTTTTCATATACCAGAAATGTTTGAAGCTACTGACTGAATGAAAGGAGCTGGCATCTCACTCTCTTTGAATCTTCTTTATCATGCTAGGATTAACAGGAAAAAGCTAAAAATTTCAGAATTGCACCTTGCAATGTGGAGATATTACTGTTTGTGCATTTACAATATTCATTGATTTTTGCCATTGAAAAACATGTTTTTCATATACCAGAAATGTTTGAAGCTACTGACTGAATGAAAGGAGCTGGCATCTCACTCTCTTTGAATCTTCTTTATCATGCTAGGATTAACAGGAAAAAGCAAAAAATTTCAGAATTGCACCGTGCAATGTGGAGATATTACTGTTTGTGCATTTACAATATTCATTGATTTTTGCCATTGAAAAACATGTTTTTCATATACCAGAAATGTTTGAAGCTACTGACTGAATGAAAGGAGCTGGCATCTCACTCTCTTTGAATCTTCTTTATCATGCTAGGATTAGCAGGAAAAAGCTAAAAATTTCAGAATTGCACCGTGCAATGTGGAGATATTACTGTTTGTGCATTTACAATATTCATTGATTTTTGCCATTGAAAAACATGTTTTTCATATACCAGAAATGTTTGAAGCTACTGACTGAATGAAAGGAGCTGGCATCTCACTCTCTTTGAATCTTCTTTATCATGCTAGGATTAGCAGGAAAAAGCAAAAAATTTCAGAATTGCACCTTGCAATGTGGAGATATTACTGTTTGTGCATTTACAATATTCATTGATTTTTGCCATTGAAAAACATGTTTTTCATATACCAGAAATGTTTGAAGCTACTGACTGAATGAAAGGAGCTGGCATCTCACTCTCTTTGAATCTTCTTTATCATGCTAGGATTAGCAGGAAAAAGCAAAAAATTTCAGAATTGCACCTTGCAATGTGGAGATATTACTGTTTGTGCATTTACAATATTCATTGATTTTTGCCATTGAAAAACATGTTTTTCATATACCAGAAATGTTTGAAGCTACTGACTGAATGAAAGAGCTGGCATCTCACTCTCTTTGAATCTTCTTTATCATGCTAGGATTAGCAGGAAAAAGCAAAAAATTTCAGAATTGCACCGTGCAATGTGGAGATATTACTGTTTGTGCATTTACAATATTCATTGATTTTTGCCATTGAAAAACATGTTTTTCATATACCAGAAATGTTTGAAGCTACTGACTGAATGAAAGGAGCTGGCATCTCACTCTCTTTGAATCTTCTTTATCATGCTAGGATTAGCAGGAAAAAGCAAAAAATTTCAGAATTGCACCGTGCAATGTGGAGATATTACTGTTTGTGCATTTACAATATTCATTGATTTTTGCCATTGAAAACATGTTTTTCATATACCAGAAATGTTTGAAGCTACTGACTGAATGAAAGGAGCTGGCATCTCACTCTCTTTGAATCTTCTTTATCATGCTAGGATTAACAGGAAAAAGCTAAAAATTTCAGAATTGCACCGTGCAATGTGGAGATATTACTGTTTGTGCATTTACAATATTCATTGATTTTTGCCATTGAAAAACATGTTTTTCATATACCAGAAATGTTTGAAGCTACTGACTGAATGAAAGGAGCTGGCATCTCACTCTCTTTGAATCTTCTTTATCATGCTAGGATTAGCAGGAAAAAGCAAAAATTTCAGAATTGCACCTTGCAATGTGGAGATATTACTGTTTGTGCATTTACAATATTCATTGATTTTTGCCATTGAAAAACATGTTTTTCATATACCAGAAATGTTTGAAGCTACTGACTGAATGAAAGGAGCTGGCATCTCACTCTCTTTGAATCTTCTTTATCATGCTAGGATTAGCAGGAAAAAGCTAAAAATTTCAGAATTGCACCGTGCAATGTGGAGATATTACTGTTTGTGCATTTACAATATTCATTGATTTTTGCCATTGAAAAACGTCCAGAAATGTTTGAAGCTACTGACTGAATGAAAGGAGCTGGCATCTCACTCTCTTTGAATCTTCTTTATCATGCTAGGATTAGCAGGAAAAAGCAAAAAATTTCAGAATTGCACCGTGCAATGTGGAGATATTACTGTTTGTGCATTTACAATATTCATTGATTTTTGCCATTGAAAAACATGTTTTTCATATACCAGAAATGTTTGAAGCTACTGACTGAATGAAAGGAGCTGGCAACTCACTCTCTTTGATCTTCTTTATCATGCTAGGATTAACAGGAAAAAGCTAAAAATTTCAGAATTGCACCGTGCAATGTGGAGATATTACTGTTTGTGCATTTACAATATTCATTGATTTTTGCCATTGAAAATCATGTTTTTCATATACCAGAAATGTTTGAAGCTACTGACTGAATGAAAGGAGCTGGCATCTCACTCTCTTTGAATCTTCTTTATCATGCTAGGATTAGCAGGAAAAAGCTAAAAATTTTCAGAATTGCACCGTGCAATGTGGAGATATTACTGTTTGTGCATTTACAATATTCATTGATTTTTGCCATTGAAAAACATGTTTTTCATATACCAGAAATGTTTGAAGCTACTGACTGAATGAAAGGAGCTGGCATCTCACTCTCTTTGAATCTTCTTTATCATGCTAGGATTAGCAGGAAAAAGCAAAAAATTTCAGAATTGCACCGTGCAATGTGGAGATATTACTGTTTGTGCATTTACAATATTCATTGATTTTTGCCATTGAAAAACATGTTTTTCATATACCAGAAATGTTTGAAGCTACTGACTGAATGAAAGGAGCTGGCATCTCACTCTCTTTGAATCTTCTTTATCATGCTAGGATTAGCAGGAAAAAGCAAAAAATTTCAGAATTGCACCGTGCAATGTGGAGATATTACTGTTTGTGCATTTACAATATTCATTGATTTTTGCCATTGAAAAACATGTTTTTCATATACCAGAAATGTTTGAAGCTACTGACTGAATGAAAGGAGCTGGCATCTCACTCTCTTTGAATCTTCTTTATCATGCTAGGATTAACAGGAAAAAGCTAAAAATTTCAGAATTGCACCGTGCAATGTGGAGATATTACTGTTTGTGCATTTACAATATTCATTGATTTTTGCCATTGAAAAACATGTTTTTCATATACCAGAAATGTTTGAAGCTACTGACTGAATGAAAGGAGCTGGCATCTCACTCTCTTTGAATCTTCTTTATCATGCTAGGATTAACAGGAAAAAGCTAAAATTTCAGAATTGCACCTTGCAATGTGGAGATATTACTGTTTGTGCATTTACAATATTCATTGATTTTTGCCATTGAAAAACATGTTTTTCATATACCAGAAATGTTTGAAGCTACTGACTGAATGAAAGGAGCTGGCATCTCACTCTCTTTGAATCTTCTTTATCATGCTAGGATTAACAGGAAAAAGCAAAAAATTTCAGAATTGCACCGTGCAATGTGGAGATATTACTGTTTGTGCATTTACAATATTCATTGATTTTTGCCATTGAAAAACATGTTTTTCATATACCAGAAATGTTTGAAGCTACTGACTGAATGAAAGGAGCTGGCATCTCACTCTCTTTGAATCTTCTTTATCATGCTAGGATTAGGAGGAAAAAGCTAAAAATTTCAGAATTGCACCGTGCAATGTGGAGATATTACTGTTTGTGCATTTACAATATTCATTGATTTTTGCCATTGAAAAACATGTTTTTCATATACCAGAAATGTTTGAAGCTACTGACTGAATGAAAGGAGCTGGCATCTCACTCTCTTTGAATCTTCTTTATCATGCTAGGATTAGCAGGAAAAAGCAAAAAATTTCAGAATTGCACCTTGCAATGTGGAGATATTACTGTTTGTGCATTTACAATATTCATTGATTTTTGCCATTGAAAAACATGTTTTTCATATACCAGAAATGTTTGAAGCTACTGACTGAATGAAAGGAGCTGGCATCTCACTCTCTTTGAATCTTCTTTATCATGCTAGGATTAGCAGGAAAAAGCAAAAAATTTCAGAATTGCACCTTGCAATGTGGAGATATTACTGTTTGTGCATTTACAATATTCATTGATTTTTGCCATTGAAAAACATGTTTTTCATATACCAGAAATGTTTGAAGCTACTGACTGAATGAAAGGAGCTGGCATCTCACTCTCTTTGAATCTTCTTTATCATGCTGGATTAGCAGGAAAAAGCAAAAAATTTCAGAATTGCACCGTGCAATGTGGAGATATTACTGTTTGTGCATTTACAATATTCATTGATTTTTGCCATTGAAAAACATGTTTTTCATATACCAGAAATGTTTGAAGCTACTGACTGAATGAAAGGAGCTGGCATCTCACTCTCTTTGAATCTTCTTTATCATGCTAGGATTAGCAGGAAAAAGCAAAAAATTTCAGAATTGCACCGTGCAATGTGGAGATATTACTGTTTGTGCATTTACAATATTCATTGATTTTTGCCATTGAAAAACATGTTTTTCATATACCAGAAATGTTTGAAGCTACTGACTGAATGAAAGGAGCTGGCATCTCACTCTCTTTGAATCTTCTTTATCATGCTAGGATTAGCAGGAAAAAGCAAAAAATTTCAGAATTGCACCTTGCAATGTGGAGATATTACTGTTTGTGCATTTACAATATTCATTGATTTTTGCCATTGAAAAACGTCCAGAAATGTTTGAAGCTACTGACTGAATGAAAGGAGCTGGCATCTCACTCTCTTTGAATCTTCTTTATCATGCTAGGATTAACAGGAAAAAGCAAAAAATTTCAGAATTGCACCGTGCAATGTGGAGATATTACTGTTTGTGCATTTACAATATTCATTGATTTTTGCCATTGAAAAACATGTTTTTCATATACCAGAAATGTTTGAAGCTACTGACTGAATGAAAGGAGCTGGCATCTCACTCTCTTTGAATCTTCTTTATCATGCTAGGATTAGCAGGAAAAAGCAAAAAATTTCAGAATTGCACCTTGCAATGTGGCGATATTACTGTTTGTGCATTACAATATTCATTGATTTTTGCCATTGAAAAACATGTTTTTCATATACCAGAAATGTTTGAAGCTACTGACTGAATGAAAGGAGCTGGCATCTCACTCTCTTTGAATCTTCTTTATCATGCTAGGATTAACAGGAAAAAGCTAAAAATTTCAGAATTGCACCTTGCAATGTGGAGATATTACTGTTTGTGCATTTACAATATTCATTGATTTTTGCCATTGAAAAACATGTTTTTCATATACCAGAAATGTTTGAAGCTACTGACTGAATGAAAGGAGCTGGCATCTCACTCTCTTGAATCTTCTTTATCATGCTAGGATTAGCAGGAAAAAGCTAAAAATTTCAGAATTGCACCTTGCAATGTGGAGATATTACTGTTTGTGCATTTACAATATTCATTGATTTTTGCCATTGAAAAACATGTTTTTCATATACCAGAAATGTTTGAAGCTACTGACTGAATGAAAGGAGCTGGCATCTCACTCTCTTTGAATCTTCTTTATCATGCTAGGATTAGCAGAAAAAGCAAAAAATTTCAGAATTGCACCGTGCAATGTGGAGATATTACTGTTTGTGCATTTACAATATTCATTGATTTTTGCCATTGAAAAACGTCCAGAAATGTTTGAAGCTACTGACTGAATGAAAGGAGCTGGCATCTCACTCTCTTTGAATCTTCTTTATCATGCTAGGATTAGCAGGAAAAAGCAAAAAATTTCAGAATTGCACCGTGCAATGTGGAGATATTACTGTTTGTGCATTTACAATATTCATTGATTTTTGCCATTGAAAAACATGTTTTTCATATACCAGAAATGTTTGAAGCTACTGACTGAATGAAAGGAGCTGGCATCTCACTCTCTTTGAATCTTCTTTATCATGCTAGGATTAGCAGGAAAAAGCTAAAAATTTCAGAATTGCACCGTGCAATGTGGAGATATTACTGTTTGTGCATTTACAATATTCATTGATTTTTGCCATTGAAAAACATGTTTTTCATATACCAGAAATGTTTGAAGCTACTGACTGAATGAAAGGAGCTGGCATCTCACTCTCTTTGAATCTTCTTTATCATGCTAGGATTAGCAGGAAAAAGCAAAAAATTTCAGAATTGCACCGTGCAATGTGGAGATATTACTGTTTGTGCATTTACAATATTCATTGATTTTTGCCATTGAAAAACATGTTTTTCATATACCAGAAATGTTTGAAGCTACTGACTGAATGAAAGGAGCTGGCATCTCACTCTCTTTGAATCTTCTTTATCATGCTAGGATTAGCAGGAAAAAGCTAAAAATTTCAGAATTGCACCTTGCAATGTGGAGATATTACTGTTTGTGCATTTACATATTCATTGATTTTTGCCATTGAAAAACATGTTTTTCATATACCAGAAATGTTTGAAGCTACTGACTGAATGAAAGGAGCTGGCATCTCACTCTCTTTGAATCTTCTTTATCATGCTAGGATTAACAGGAAAAGCTAAAAATTTCAGAATTGCACCGTGCAATGTGGAGATATTACTGTTTGTGCATTTACAATATTCATTGATTTTTGCCATTGAAAAACGTTTTTCATATACCCAGAAATGTTTGAAGCTACTGACTGAATGAAAGGAGCTGGCATCTCACTCTCTTTGAATCTTCTTTATCATGCTAGGATTAGCAGGAAAAAGCAAAAAATTTCAGAATTGCACCGTGCAATGTGGAGATATTACTGTTTGTGCATTTACAATATTCATTGATTTTTGCCATTGAAAAACATGTTTTTCATATACCAGAAATGTTTGAAGCTACTTGAATGAAAGGAGCTGGCATCTCACTCTCTTTGAATCTTCTTTATCATGCTAGGATTAACAGGAAAAAGCTAAAAATTTCAGAATTGCACCGTGCAATGTGGAGATATTACTGTTTGTGCATTTACAATATTCATTGATTTTTGCCATTGAAAAACATGTTTTTCATATACCAGAAATGTTTGAAGCTACTGACTGAATGAAAGGAGCTGGCATCTCACTCTCTTTGAATCTTCTTTATCATGCTAGGATTAGCAGGAAAAAGCTAAAAATTTCAGAATTGCACCGTGCAATGTGGAGATATTACTGTTTGTGCATTTACAATATTCATTGATTTTTGCCATTGAAAAACATGTTTTTCATATACCAGAAATGTTTGAAACTACTGACTGAATGAAAGGAGCTGGCATCTCACTCTCTTTGAATCTTCTTTATCATGCTAGGATTAGCAGGAAAAAGCAAAAAATTTCAGAATTGCACTGTGCAATGTGGAGATATTACTGTTTGTGCATTTACAATATTCATTGATTTTTGCCATTGAAAAACATGTTTTTCATATACCAGAAATGTTTGAAGCTACTGACTGAATGAAAGGAGCTGGCATCTCACTCTCTTTGAATCTTCTTTATCATGCTAGGATTAGCAGGAAAAAGCAAAAAATTTCAGAATTGCACCGTGCAATGTGGAGATATTACTGTTTGTGCATTTACAATATTCATTGATTTTTGCCATTGAAAAACATGTTTTTCATATACCAGAAATGTTTGAAGCTACTGACTGAATGAAAGGAGCTGGCATCTCACTCTCTTTGAATCTTCTTTATCATGCTAGGATTAACAGGAAAAAGCTAAAAATTTCAGAATTGCACCGTGCAATGTGGAGATATTACTGTTTGTGCATTTACAATATTCATTGATTTTTGCCATTGAAAAACATGTTTTTCATATACCAGAAATGTTTGAAGCTACTGACTGAATGAAAGGAGCTGGCATCTCACTCTCTTTGAATCTTCTTTATCATGCTAGGATTAACAGGAAAAAGCTAAAAATTTCAGAATTGCACCTTGCAATGTGGAGATATTACTGTTTGTGCATTTACAATATTCATTGATTTTTGCCATTGAAAAACATGTTTTTCATATACCAGAAATGTTTGAAGCTACTGACTGAATGAAAGGAGCTGGCATCTCACTCTCTTTGAATCTTCTTTATCATGCTAGGATTAGCAGGAAAAAGCAAAAAATTTCAGAATTGCACCGTGCAATGTGGAGATATTACTGTTTGTGCATTTACAATATTCATTGATTTTTGCCATTGAAAAACGTCCAGAAATGTTTGAAGCTACTGACTGAATGAAAGGAGCTGGCATCTCACTCTCTTTGAATCTTCTTTATCATGCTAGGATTAGCAGGAAAAAGCAAAAAATTTCAGAATTGCACCGTGCAATGTGGAGATATTACTGTTTGTGCATTTACAATATTCATTGATTTTTGCCATTGAAAAACATGTTTTTCATATACCAGAAATGTTTGAAGCTACTGACTGAATGAAAGGAGCTGGCATCTCACTCTCTTTGAATCTTCTTTATCATGCTAGGATTAGCAGGAAAAAGCTAAAAATTTCAGAATTGCACCGTGCAATGTGGAGATATTACTGTTTGTGCATTTACAATATTCATTGATTTTTGCCATTGAAAAACATGTTTTTCATATACCAGAAATGTTTGAAGCTTCTGACTGAATGAAAGGAGCTGGCATCTCACTCTCTTTGAATCTTCTTTATCATGCTAGGATTAGCAGGAAAAAGCAAAAAATTTCAGAATTGCACCGTGCAATGTGGAGATATTACTGTTTGTGCATTTACAATATTCATTGATTTTTGCCATTGAAAAACGTCCAGAAATGTTTGAAGCTACTGACTGAATGAAAGGAGCTGGCATCTCACTCTCTTTGAATCTTCTTTATCATGCTAGGATTAGCAGGAAAAAGCTAAAAATTTCAGAATTGCACCTTGCAATGTGGAGATATTACTGTTTGTGCATTTACAATATTCATTGATTTTTGCCATTGAAAAACATGTTTTTCATATACCAGAAATGTTTGAAGCTACTGACTGAATGAAAGGAGCTGGCATCTCACTCTCTTTGAATCTTCTTTATCATGCTAGGATTAACAGGAAAAAGCTAAAAATTTCAGAATTGCACCGTGCAATGTGGAGATATTACTGTTTGTGCATTTACAATATTCATTGATTTTTGCCATTGAAAAACGTCCAGAAATGTTTGAAGCTACTGACTGAATGAAAGGAGCTGGCATCTCACTCTCTTTGAATCTTCTTTATCATGCTAGGATTAGCAGGAAAAAGCAAAAAATTTCAGAATTGCACCGTGCAATGTGGAGATATTACTGTTTGTGCATTTACAATATTCATTGATTTTTGCCATTGAAAAACATGTTTTTCATATACCAGAAATGTTTGAAGCTACTGACTGAATGAAAGGAGCTGGCATCTCACTCTCTTTGAATCTTCTTTATCATGCTAGGATTAACAGGAAAAAGCTAAAAATTTCAGAATTGCACCGTGCAATGTGGAGATATTACTGTTTGTGCATTTACAATATTCATTGATTTTTGCCATTGAAAAACATGTTTTTCATATACCAGAAATGTTTGAAGCTACTGACTGAATGAAAGGAGCTGGCATCTCACTCTCTTTGAATCTTCTTTATCATGCTAGGATTAGCAGGAAAAAGCTAAAAATTTCAGAATTGCACCGTGCAATGTGGAGATATTACTGTTTGTGCATTTACAATATTCATTGATTTTTGCCATTGAAAAACATGTTTTTCATATACCAGAAATGTTTGAAGCTACTGACTGAATGAAAGGAGCTGGCATCTCACTCTCTTTGAATCTTCTTTATCATGCTAGGATTAGCAGGAAAAAGCAAAAAATTTCAGAATTGCACCGTGCAATGTGGAGATATTACTGTTTGTGCATTTACAATATTCATTGATTTTTGCCATTGAAAAACATGTTTTTCATATACCAGAAATGTTTGAAGCTACTGACTGAATGAAAGGAGCTGGCATCTCACTCTCTTTGAATCTTCTTTATCATGCTAGGATTAGCAGGAAAAAGCAAAAAATTTCAGAATTGCACCGTGCAATGTGGAGATATTACTGTTTGTGCATTTACAATATTCATTGATTTTTGCCATTGAAAAACATGTTTTTCATATACCAGAAATGTTTGAAGCTACTGACTGAATGAAAGGAGCTGGCATCTCACTCTCTTTGAATCTTCTTTATCATGCTAGGATTAACAGGAAAAAGCTAAAAATTTCAGAATTGCACCGTGCAATGTGGAGATATTACTGTTTGTGCATTTACAATATTCATTGATTTTTGCCATTGAAAAACATGTTTTTCATATACCAGAAATGTTTGAAGCTACTGACTGAATGAAAGGAGCTGGCATCTCACTCTCTTTGAATCTTCTTTATCATGCTAGGATTAACAGGAAAAAGCTAAAAATTTCAGAATTGCACCTTGCAATGTGGAGATATTACTGTTTGTGCATTTACAATATTCATTGATTTTTGCCATTGAAAAACATGTTTTTCATATACCAGAAATGTTTGAAGCTACTGACTGAATGAAAGGAGCTGGCATCTCACTCTCTTTGAATCTTCTTTATCATGCTAGGATTAACAGGAAAAAGCAAAAAATTTCAGAATTGCACCGTGCAATGTGGAGATATTACTGTTTGTGCATTTACAATATTCATTGATTTTTGCCATTGAAAAACATGTTTTTCATATACCAGAAATGTTTGAAGCTACTGACTGAATGAAAGGAGCTGGCATCTCACTCTCTTTGAATCTTCTTTATCATGCTAGGATTAGCAGGAAAAAGCTAAAAATTTCAGAATTGCACCGTGCAATGTGGAGATATTACTGTTTGTGCATTTACAATATTCATTGATTTTTGCCATTGAAAAACATGTTTTTCATATACCAGAAATGTTTGAAGCTACTGACTGAATGAAAGGAGCTGGCATCTCACTCTCTTTGAATCTTCTTTATCATGCTAGGATTAGCAGGAAAAAGCAAAAAATTTCAGAATTGCACCTTGCAATGTGGAGATATTACTGTTTGTGCATTTACAATATTCATTGATTTTTGCCATTGAAAAACATGTTTTTCATATACCAGAAATGTTTGAAGCTACTGACTGAATGAAAGGAGCTGGCATCTCACTCTCTTTGAATCTTCTTTATCATGCTAGGATTAGCAGGAAAAAGCAAAAAATTTCAGAATTGCACCGTGCAATGTGGAGATATTACTGTTTGTGCATTTACAATATTCATTGATTTTTGCCATTGAAAAACATGTTTTTCATATACCAGAAATGTTTGAAGCTACTGACTGAATGAAAGGAGCTGGCATCTCACTCTCTTTGAATCTTCTTTATCATGCTAGGATTAGCAGGAAAAAGCAAAAAAATTCAGAATTGCACCGTGCAATGTGGAGATATTACTGTTTGTGCATTTACAATATTCATTGATTTTTGCCATTGAAAAACATGTTTTTCATATACCAGAAATGTTTGAAGCTACTGACTGAATGAAAGGAGCTGGCATCTCACTCTCTTTGAATCTTCTTTATCATGCTAGGATTAACAGGAAAAAGCTAAAAATTTCAGAATTGCACCTTGCAATGTGGAGATATTACTGTTTGTGCATTTACAATATTCATTGATTTTTGCCATTGAAAAACGTCCAGAAATGTTTGAAGCTACTGACTGAATGAAAGGAGCTGGCATCTCACTCTCTTTGAATCTTCTTTATCATGCTAGGATTAGCAGGAAAAAGCAAAAAATTTCAGAATTGCACCTTGCAATGTGGAGATATTACTGTTTGTGCATTTACAATATTCATTGATTTTTGCCATTGAAAAACATGTTTTTCATATACCAGAAATGTTTGAAGCTACTGACTGAATGAAAGGAGCTGGCATCTCACTCTCTTTGAATCTTCTTTATCATGCTAGGATTAACAGGAAAAAGCTAAAAATTTCAGAATTGCACCTTGCAATGTGGAGATATTACTGTTTGTGCATTTACAATATTCATTGATTTTTGCCATTGAAAAACATGTTTTTCATATACCAGAAATGTTTGAAGCTACTGACTGAATGAAAGGAGCTGGCATCTCACTCTCTTTGAATCTTCTTTATCATGCTAGGATTAGCAGGAAAAAGCTAAAAATTTCAGAATTGCACCGTGCAATGTGGAGATATTACTGTTTGTGCATTTACAATATTCATTGATTTTTGCCATTGAAAAACGTCCAGAAATGTTTGAAGCTACTGACTGAATGAAAGGAGCTGGCATCTCACTCTCTTTGAATCTTCTTTATCATGCTAGGATTAACAGGAAAAAGCTAAAAATTTCAGAATTGCACCTTGCAATGTGGAGATATTACTGTTTGTGCATTTACAATATTCATTGATTTTTGCCATTGAAAAACATGTTTTTCATATACCAGAAATGTTTGAAGCTACAGACTGAATGAAAGGAGCTGGCATCTCACTCTCTTTGAATCTTCTTTATCATGCTAGGATTAACAGGAAAAAGCTAAAAATTTCAGAATTGCACCTTGCAATGTGGAGATATTACTGTTTGTGCATTTACAATATTCATTGATTTTTGCCATTGAAAAACATGTTTTTCATATACCAGAAATGTTTGAAGCTACTGACTGAATGAAAGGAGCTGGCATCTCACTCTATTTGAATCTTCTTTATCATGCTAGGATTAGCAGGAAAAAGCTAAAAATTTCAGAATTGCACCGTGCAATGTGGAGATATTACTGTTTGTGCATTTACAATATTCATTGATTTTTGCCATTGAAAAACGTCCAGAAATGTTTGAAGCTACTGACTGAATGAAAGGAGCTGGCATCTCACTCTCTTTGAATCTTCTTTATCATGCTAGGATTAACAGGAAAAAGCAAAAAATTTCAGAATTGCACTGTGCAATGTGGAGATATTACTGTTTGTGCATTTACAATATTCATTGATTTTTGCCATTGAAAAACATGTTTTTCATATACCAGAAATGTTTGAAGCTACTGACTGAATGAAAGGAGCTGGCATCTCACTCTCTTTGAATCTTCTTTATCATGCTAGGATTAGCAGGAAAA
This sequence comes from Phyllobates terribilis, assembly GCF_046119375.1. NCBI lineage: Eukaryota > Metazoa > Chordata > Amphibia > Anura > Dendrobatidae > Phyllobates > Phyllobates terribilis. The sequence continues at coordinate 13,317 of NW_027370686.1, forward strand.
AGCTAAATATTTCAGAATTGCACCTTGCAATGTGGAGATATTACTGTTTGTGCATTTACAATATTCATTGATTTTTGCCATTGAAAAACATGTTTTTCATATACCAGAAATGTTTGAAGCTACTGACTGAATGAAAGGAGCTGGCATCTCACTCTCTTTGAATCTTCTTTATCATGCTAGGATTAGCAGGAAAAAGCAAAAAATTTCAGAATTGCACCGTGCAATGTGGAGATATTACTGTTTGTGCATTTACAATATTCATTGATTTTTGCCATTGAAAAACATGTTTTTCATATACCAGAAATGTTTGAAGCTACTGACTGAATGAAAGGAGCTGGCATCTCACTCTCTTTGAATCTTCTTTATCATGCTAGGATTAGCAGGAAAAAGCAAAAAATTTCAGAATTGCACCGTGCAATGTGGAGATATTACTGTTTGTGCATTTACAATATTCATTGATTTTTGCCATTGAAAAACATGTTTTTCATATACCAGAAATGTTTGAAGCTACTGACTGAATGAAAGGAGCTGGCATCTCACTCTCTTTGAATCTTCTTTATCATGCTAGGATTAGCAGGAAAAAGCAAAAAATTTCAGAATTGCACCGTGCAATGTGGAGATATTACTGTTTGTGCATTTACAATATTCATTGATTTTTGCCATTGAAAAACATGTTTTTCATATACCAGAAATGTTTGAAGCTACTGACTGAATGAAAGGAGCTGGCATCTCACTCTCTTTGAATCTTCTTTATCATGCTAGGATTAACAGGAAAAAGCTAAAAATTTCAGAATTGCACCGTGCAATGTGGAGATATTACTGTTTGTGCATTTACAATATTCATTGATTTTTGCCATTGAAAAACATGTTTTTCATATACCAGAAATGTTTGAAGCTACTGACTGAATGAAAGGAGCTGGCATCTCACTCTCTTTGAATCTTCTTTATCATGCTAGGATTAACAGGAAAAAGCTAAAAATTTCAGAATTGCACCTTGCAATGTGGAGATATTACTGTTTGTGCATTTACAATATTCATTGATTTTTGCCATTGAAAAACATGTTTTTCATATACCAGAAATGTTTGAAGCTACTGACTGAATGAAAGGAGCTGGCATCTCACTCTCTTTGAATCTTCTTTATCATGCTAGGATTAACAGGAAAAAGCAAAAAATTTCAGAATTGCACCGTGCAATGTGGAGATATTACTGTTTGTGCATTTACAATATTCATTGATTTTTGCCATTGAAAAACATGTTTTTCATATACCAGAAATGTTTGAAGCTACTGACTGAATGAAAGGAGCTGGCATCTCACTCTCTTTGAATCTTCTTTATCATGCTAGGATTAGCAGGAAAAAGCTAAAAATTTCAGAATTGCACCGTGCAATGTGGAGATATTACTGTTTGTGCATTTACAATATTCATTGATTTTTGCCATTGAAAAACATGTTTTTCATATACCAGAAATGTTTGAAGCTACTGACTGAATGAAAGGAGCTGGCATCTCACTCTCTTTGAATCTTCTTTATCATGCTAGGATTAGCAGGAAAAAGCAAAAAAATTCAGAATTGCACCGTGCAATGTGGAGATATTACTGTTTGTGCATTTACAATATTCATTGATTTTTGCCATTGAAAAACATGTTTTTCATATACCAGAAATGTTTGAAGCTACTGACTGAATGAAAGGAGCTGGCATCTCACTCTCTTTGAATCTTCTTTATCATGCTAGGATTAACAGGAAAAAGCTAAAAATTTCAGAATTGCACCGTGCAATGTGGAGATATTACTGTTTGTGCATTTACAATATTCATTGATTTTTGCCATTGAAAAACATGTTTTTCATATACCAGAAATGTTTGAAGCTACTGACTGAATGAAAGGAGCTGGCATCTCACTCTCTTTGAATCTTCTTTATCATGCTAGGATTAACAGGAAAAAGCAAAAAATTTCAGAATTGCACCTTGCAATGTGGAGATATTACTGTTTGTGCATTTACAATATTCATTGATTTTTGCCATTGAAAAACGTCCAGAAATGTTTGAAGCTACTGACTGAATGAAAGGAGCTGGCATCTCACTCTCTTTGAATCTTCTTTATCATGCTAGGATTAGCAGGAAAAAGCAAAAAATTTCAGAATTGCACCTTGCAATGTGGAGATATTACTGTTTGTGCATTTACAATATTCATTGATTTTTGCCATTGAAAAACATGTTTTTCATATACCAGAAATGTTTGAAGCTACTGACTGAATGAAAGGAGCTGGCATCTCACTCTCTTTGAATCTTCTTTATCATGCTAGGATTAGCAGGAAAAAGCTAAAAATTTCAGAATTGCACCGTGCAATGTGGAGATATTACTGTTTGTGCATTTACAATATTCATTGATTTTTGCCATTGAAAAACGTCCAGAAATGTTTGAAGCTACTGACTGAATGAAAGGAGCTGGCATCTCACTCTCTTTGAATCTTCTTTATCATGCTAGGATTAACAGGAAAAAGCTAAAAATTTCAGAATTGCACCTTGCAATGTGGAGATATTACTGTTTGTGCATTTACAATATTCATTGATTTTTGCCATTGAAAAACATGTTTTTCATATACCAGAAATGTTTGAAGCTACTGACTGAATGAAAGGAGCTGGCATCTCACTCTCTTTGAATATTCTTTATCATGCTAGGATTAACAGGAAAAAGCTAAAAATTTCAGAATTGCACCTTGCAATGTGGAGATATTACTGTTTGTGCATTTACAATATTCATTGATTTTTGCCATTGAAAAACATGTTTTTCATATACCAGAAATGTTTGAAGCTACTGACTGAATGAAAGGAGCTGGCATCTCACTCTCTTTGAATCTTCTTTATCATGCTAGGATTAGCAGGAAAAAGCTAAAAATTTCAGAATTGCACCGTGCAATGTGGAGATATTACTGTTTGTGCATTTACAATATTCATTGATTTTTGCCATTGAAAAACGTCCAGAAATGTTTGAAGCTACTGACTGAATGAAAGGAGCTGGCATCTCACTCTCTTTGAATCTTCTTTATCATGCTAGGATTAACAGGAAAAAGCAAAAAATTTCAGAATTGCACCGTGCAATGTGGAGATATTACTGTTTGTGCATTTACAATATTCATTGATTTTTGCCATTGAAAAACATGTTTTTCATATACCAGAAATGTTTGAAGCTACTGACTGAATGAAAGGAGCTGGCATCTCACTCTCTTTGAATCTTCTTTATCATGCTAGGATTAGCAGGAAAAAGCTAAAAATTTCAGAATTGCACCTTGCAATGTGGAGATATTACTGTTTGTGCATTTACAATATTCATTGATTTTTGCCATTGAAAAACATGTTTTTCATATACCAGAAATGTTTGAAGCTACTGACTGAATGAAAGGAGCTGGCATCTCACTCTCTTTGAATCTTCTTTATCATGCTAGGATTAGCAGGAAAAAGCTAAAAATTTCAGAATTGCACCGTGCAATGTGGAGATATTATTGTTTGTGCATTTACAATATTCATTGATTTTTGCCATTGAAAAACATGTTTTTCATATACCAGAAATGTTTGAAGCTACTGACTGAATGAAAGGAGCTGGCATCTCACTCTCTTTGAATCTTCTTTATCATGCTAGGATTAGCAGGAAAAAGCAAAAAATTTCAGAATTGCACCGTGCAATGTGGAGATATTACTGTTTGTGCATTTACAATATTCATTGATTTTTGCCATTGAAAAACGTCCAGAAATGTTTGAAGCTACTGACTGAATGAAAGGAGCTGGCATCTCACTCTCTTTGAATCTTCTTTATCATGCTAGGATTAGCAGGAAAAAGCTAAAAATTTCAGAATTGCACCTTGCAATGTGGAGATATTACTGTTTGTGCATTTACAATATTCATTGATTTTTGCCATTGAAAAACATGTTTTTCATATACCAGAAATGTTTGAAGCTACTGACTGAATGAAAGGAGCTGGCATCTCACTCTCTTTGAATCTTCTTTATCATGCTAGCATTAACAGGAAAAAGCTAAAAATTTCAGAATTGCACCGTGCAATGTGGAGATATTACTGTTTGTGCATTTACAATATTCATTGATTTTTGCCATTGAAAAACGTCCAGAAATGTTTGAAGCTACTGACTGAATGAAAGGAGCTGGCATCTCACTCTCTTTGAATCTTCTTTATCATGCTAGGATTAGCAGGAAAAAGCAAAAAATTTCAGAATTGCACCGTGCAATGTGGAGATATTACTGTTTGTGCATTTACAATATTCATTGATTTTTGCCATTGAAAAACATGTTTTTCATATACCAGAAATGTTTGAAGCTACTGACTGAATGAAAGGAGCTGGCATCTCACTCTCTTTGAATCTTCTTTATCATGCTAGGATTAACAGGAAAAAGCTAAAAATTTCAGAATTGCACCGTGCAATGTGGAGATATTACTGTTTGTGCATTTACAATATTCATTGATTTTTGCCATTGAAAAACATGTTTTTCATATACCAGAAATGTTTGAAGCTACTGACTGAATGAGAGGAGCTGGCTTCTCACTCTCTTTGAATCTTCTTTATCATGCTAGGATTAGCAGGAAAAAGCTTAAAATTTCAGAATTGCACCGTGCAATGTGGAGATATTACTGTTTGTGCATTTACAATATTCATTGATTTTTGCCATTGAAAAACATGTTTTTCATATACCAGAAATGTTTGAAGCTACTGACTGAATGAAAGGAGCTGGCATCTCACTCTCTTTGAATCTTCTTTATCATGCTAGGATTAGCAGGAAAAAGCAAAAAATTTCAGAATTGCACCGTGCAATGTGGAGATATTACTGTTTGTGCATTTACAATATTCATTGATTTTTGCCATTGAAAAACATGTTTTTCATATACCAGAAATGTTTGAAGCTACTGACTGAATGAAAGGAGCTGGCATCTCACTCTCTTTGAATCTTCTTTATCATGCTAGGATTAGCAGGAAAAAGCAAAAAATTTCAGAATTGCACCGTGCAATGTGGAGATATTACTGTTTGTGCATTTACAATATTCATTGATTTTTGCCATTGAAAAACATGTTTTTCATATACCAGAAATGTTTGAAGCTACTGACTGAATGAAAGGAGCTGGCATCTCACTCTCTTTGAATCTTCTTTATCATGCTAGGATTAACAGGAAAAAGCTAAAAATTTCAGAATTGCACCGTGCAATGTGGAGATATTACTGTTTGTGCATTTACAATATTCATTGATTTTTGCCATTGAAAAACATGTTTTTCATATACCAGAAATGTTTGAAGCTACTGACTGAATGAAAGGAGCTGGCATCTCACTCTCTTTGAATCTTCTTTATCATGCTATGATTAACAGGAAAAAGCTAAAAATTTCAGAATTGCACCTTGCAATGTGGAGATATTACTGTTTGTGCATTTACAATATTCATTGATTTTTGCCATTGAAAAACATGTTTTTCATATACCAGAAATGTTTGAAGCTACTGACTGAATGAAAGGAGCTGGCATCTCACTCTCTTTGAATCTTCTTTATCATGCTAGGATTAACAGGAAAAAGCAAAAAATTTCAGAATTGCACCGTGCAATGTGGAGATATTACTGTTTGTGCATTTACAATATTCATTGATTTTTGCCATTGAAAAACATGTTTTTCATATACCAGAAATGTTTGAAGCTACTGACTGAATGAAAGGAGCTGGCATCTCACTCTCTTTGAATCTTCTTTATCATGCTAGGATTAGCAGGAAAAAGCTAAAAATTTCAGAATTGCACCGTGCAATGTGGAGATATTACTGTTTGTGCATTTACAATATTCATTGATTTTTGCCATTGAAAAACATGTTTTTCATATACCAGAAATGTTTGAAGCTACTGACTGAATGAAAGGAGCTGGCATCTCACTCTCTTTGAATCTTCTTTATCATGCTAGGATTAACAGGAAAAAGCTAAAAATTTCAGAATTGCACCTTGCAATGTGGAGATATTACTGTTGGTGCATTTACAATATTCATTGATTTTTGCCATTGAAAAACGTCCAGAAATGTTTGAAGCTACTGACTGAATGAAAGGAGCTGGCATCTCACTCTCTTTGAATCTTCTTTATCATGCTAGGATTAGCAGGAAAAAGCAAAAAATTTCAGAATTGCACCTTGCAATGTGGAGATATTACTGTTGGTGCATTTACAATATTCATTGATTTTTGCCATTGAAAAACATGTTTTTCATATACCAGAAATGTTTGAAGCTACTGACTGAATGAAAGGAGCTGGCATCTCACTCTCTTTGAATCTTCTTTATCATGCTAGGATTAGCAGGAAAAAGCTAAAAATTTCAGAATTGCACCGTGCAATGTGGAGATATTACTGTTTGTGCATTTACAATATTCATTGATTTTTGCCATTGAAAAACGTCCAGAAATGTTTGAAGCTACTGACTGAATGAAAGGAGCTGGCATCTCACTCTCTTTGAATCTTCTTTATCATGCTAGGATTAGCAGGAAAAAGCTAAAAATTTCAGAATTGCACCGTGCAATGTGGAGATATTACTGTTTGTGCATTTACAATATTCATTGATTTTTGCCATTGAAAAACATGTTTTTCATATACCAGAAATGTTTGAAGCTACTGACTGAATGAAAGGAGCTGGCATCTCACTCTCTTTGAATCTTCTTTATCATGCTAGGATTAGCAGGAAAAAGCAAAAAATTTCAGAATTGCACCGTGCAATGTGGAGATATTACTGTTTGTGCATTTACAATATTCATTGATTTTTGCCATTGAAAAACATGTTTTTCATATACCAGAAATGTTTGAAGCTACTGACTGAATGAAAGGAGCTGGCATCTCACTCTCTTTGAATCTTCTTTATCATGCTAGGATTAACAGGAAAAAGCTAAAAATTTCAGAATTGCACCTTGCAATGTGGAGATATTACTGTTTGTGCATTTACAATATTCATTGATTTTTGCCATTGAAAAACGTCCAGAAATGTTTGAAGCTACTGACTGAATGAAAGGAGCTGGCATCTCACTCTCTTTGAATCTTCTTTATCATGCTAGGATTAACAGGAAAAAGCTAAAAATTTCAGAATTGCACCGTGCAATGTGGAGATATTACTGTTTGTGCATTTACAATATTCATTGATTTTTGCCATTGAAAAACATGTTTTTCATATACCAGAAATGTTTGAAGCTACTGACTGAATGAAAGGAGCTGGCATCTCACTCTCTTTGAATCTTCTTTATCATGCTAGGATTAACAGGAAAAAGCAAAAAATTTCAGAATTGCACCGTGCAATGTGGAGATATTACTGTTTGTGCATTTACAATATTCATTGATTTTTGCCATTGAAAAACATGTTTTTCATATACCAGAAATGTTTGAAGCTACTGACTGAATGAAAGGAGCTGGCATCTCACTCTCTTTGAATCTTCTTTATCATGCTAGGATTAGCAGGAAAAAGCTAAAAATTTCAGAATTGCACCTTGCAATGTGGAGATATTACTGTTTGTGCATTTACAATATTCATTGATTTTTGCCATTGAAAAACATGTTTTTCATATACCAGAAATGTTTGAAGCTACTGACTGAATGAAAGGAGCTGGCATCTCACTCTCTTTGAATCTTCTTTATCATGCTAGGATTAACAGGAAAAAGCAAAAAATTTCAGAATTGCACCTTGCAATGTGGAGATATTACTGTTTGTGCATTTACAATATTCATTGATTTTTGCCATTGAAAAACGTCCAGAAATGTTTGAAGCTACTGACTGAATGAAAGGAGCTGGCATCTCACTCTCTTTGAATCTTCTTTATCATGCTAGGATTAACAGGAAAAAGCTAAAAATTTCAGAATTGCACCTTGCAATGTGGAGATATTACTGTTTGTGCATTTTCAATATTCATTGATTTTTGGAATTGAAAAACATGTTTTTCATATACCAGAAATGTTTGAAGCTACTGACTGAATGAAAGGAGCTGGCATCTCACTCTCTTTGAATCTTCTTTATCATGCTAGGATTAACAGGAAAAAGCTAAAAATTTCAGAATTGCACCGTGCAATGTGGAGATATTACTGTTTGTGCATTTACAATATTCATTGATTTTTGCCATTGAAAAACATGTTTTTCATATACCAGAAATGTTTGAAGCTACTGACTGAATGAAAGGAGCTGGCATCTCACTCTCTTTGAATCTTCTTTATCATGCTAGGATTAGCAGGAAAAAGCAAAAAATTTCAGAATTGCACCTTGCAATGTGGAGATATTACTGTTTGTGCATTTACAATATTCATTGATTTTTGCCATTGAAAAACGTCCAGAAATGTTTGAAGCTACTGACTGAATGAAAGGAGCTGGCATCTCACTCTCTTTGAATCTTCTTTATCATGCTAGGATTAACAGGAAAAAGCTAAAAATTTCAGAATTGCACCGTGCAATGTGGAGATATTACTGTTTGTGCATTTACAATATTCATTGATTTTTGCCATTGAAAAACATGTTTTTCATATACCAGAAATGTTTGAAGCTACTGACTGAATGAAAGGAGCTGGCATCTCACTCTCTTTGAATCTTCTTTATCATGCTAGGATTAACAGGAAAAAGCAAAAAATTTCAGAATTGCACCTTGCAATGTGGAGATATTACTGTTTGTGCATTTACAATATTCATTGATTTTTGCCATTGAAAAACATGTTTTTCATATACCAGAAATGTTTGAAGCTACTGACTGAATGAAAGGAGCTGGCATCTCACTCTCTTTGAATCTTCTTTATCATGCTAGGATTAACAGGAAAAAGCAAAAAATTTCAGAATTGCACCGTGCAATGTGGAGATATTACTGTTTGTGCATTTACAATATTCATTGATTTTTGCCATTGAAAAACATGTTTTTCATATACCAGAAATGTTTGAAGCTACTGACTGAATGAAAGGAGCTGGCATCTCACTCTCTTTGAATCTTCTTTATCATGCTAGGATTAACAGGAAAAAGCTAAAAATTTCAGAATTGCACCTTGCAATGTGGAGATATTACTGTTTGTGCATTTACAATATTCATTGATTTTTGCCATTGAAAAACATGTTTTTCATATACCAGAAATGTTTGAAGCTACTGACTGAATGAAAGGAGCTGGCATCTCACTCTCTTTGAATCTTCTTTATCATGCTAGGATTAACAGGAAAAAGCTAAAAATTTCAGAATTGCACCTTGCAATGTGGAGATATTACTGTTTGTGCATTTACAATATTCATTGATTTTTGCCATTGAAAAACATGTTTTTCATATACCAGAAATGTTTGAAGCTACTGACTGAATGAAAGGAGCTGGCATCTCACTCTCTTTGAATCTTCTTTATCATGCTAGGATTAGCAGGAAAAAGCAAAAAATTTCAGAATTGCACCTTGCAATGTGGAGATATTACTGTTTGTGCATTTACAATATTCATTGATTTTTGCCATTGAAAAACATGTTTTTCATATACCAGAAATGTTTGAAGCTACTGACTGAATGAAAGGAGCTGGCATCTCACTCTCTTTGAATCTTCTTTATCATGCTAGGATTAGCAGGAAAAAGCAAAAAATTTCAGAATTGCACCTTGCAATGTGGAGATATTACTGTTTGTGCATTTACAATATTCATTGATTTTTGCCATTGAAAAACGTCCAGAAATGTTTGAAGCTACTGACTGAATGAAAGGAGCTGGCATCTCACTCTCTTTGAATCTTCTTTATCATGCTAGGATTAACAGGAAAAATCAAAAAATTTCAGAATTGCACCTTGCAATGTGGAGATATTACTGTTTGTGCATTTACAATATTCATTGATTTTTGCCATTGAAAAACATGTTTTTCATATACCAGAAATGTTTGAAGCTACTGACTGAATGAAAGGAGCTGGCATCTCACTCTCTTTGAATCTTCTTTATCATGCTAGGATTAGCAGGAAAAAGCAAAAAATTTCAGAATTGCACCTTGCAATGTGGAGATATTACTGTTTGTGCATTTACAATATTCATTGATTTTTGCCATTGAAAAACATGTTTTTCATATACCAGAAATGTTTGAAGCTACTGACTGAATGAAAGGAGCTGGCATCTCACTCTCTTTGAATCTTCTTTATCATGCTAGGATTAACAGGAAAAAGCTAAAAATTTCAGAATTGCACCGTGCAATGTGGAGATATTACTGTTTGTGCATTTACAATATTCATTGATTTTTGCCATTGAAAAACATGTTTTTCATATACCAGAAATGTTTGAAGCTACTGACTGAATGAAAGGAGCTGGCATCTCACTCTCTTTGAATCTTCTTTATCATGCTAGGATTAGCAGGAAAAAGCAAAAAATTTCAGAATTGCACCTTGCAATGTGGAGATATTACTGTTTGTGCATTTACAATATTCATTGATTTTTGCCATTGAAAAACATGTTTTTCATATACCAGAAATGTTTGAAGCTACTGACTGAATGAAAGGAGCTGGCATCTCACTCTCTTTGAATCTTCTTTATCATGCTAGGATTAGCAGGAAAAAGCTAAAAATTTCAGAATTGCACCTTGCAATGTGGAGATATTACTGTTTGTGCATTTACAATATTCATTGATTTTTGCCATTGAAAAACATGTTTTTCATATACCAGAAATGTTTGAAGCTACTGACTGAATGAAAGGAGCTGGCATCTCACTCTCTTTGAATCTTCTTTATCATGCTAGGATTAACAGGAAAAAGCAAAAAATTTCAGAATTGCACCGTGCAATGTGGAGATATTACTGTTTGTGCATTTACAATATTCATTGATTTTTGCCATTGAAAAACATGTTTTTCATATACCAGAAATGTTTGAAGCTACTGACTGAATGAAAGGAGCTGGCATCTCACTCTCTTTGAATCTTCTTTATCATGCTAGGATTAGCAGGAAAAAGCAAAAAATTTCAGAATTGCACCTTGCAATGTGGAGATATTACTGTTTGTGCATTTACAATATTCATTGATTTTTGCCATTGAAAAACATGTTTTTCATATACCAGAAATGTTTGAAGCTACTGACTGAATGAAAGGAGCTGGCATCTCACTCTCTTTGAATCTTCTTTATCATGCTAGGATTAGCAGGAAAAAGCTAAAAATTTCAGAATTGCACCTTGCAATGTGGAGATATTACTGTTTGTGCATTTACAATATTCATTGATTTTTGCCATTGAAAAACATGTTTTTCATATACCAGAAATGTTTGAAGCTACTGACTGAATGAAAGGAGCTGGCATCTCACTCTCTTTGAATCTTCTTTATCATGCTAGGATTAACAGGAAAAAGCTAAAAATTTCAGAATTGCACCGTGCAATGTGGAGATATTACTGTTTGTGCATTTACAATATTCATTGATTTTTGCCATTGAAAAACATGTTTTTCATATACCAGAAATGTTTGAAGCTACTGACTGAATGAAAGGAGCTGGCATCTCACTCTCTTTGAATCTTCTTTATCATGCTAGGATTAGCAGGAAAAAGCTAAAAATTTCAGAATTGCACCGTGCAATGTGGAGATATTACTGTTTGTGCATTTACAATATTCATTGATTTTTGCCATTGAAAAACATGTTTTTCATATACCAGAAATGTTTGAAGCTACTGACTGAATGAAAGGAGCTGGCATCTCACTCTCTTTGAATCTTCTTTATCATGCTAGGATTAACAGGAAAAAGCTAAAAATTTCAGAATTGCACCGTGCAATGTGGAGATATTACTGTTTGTGCATTTACAATATTCATTGATTTTTGCCATTGAAAAACATGTTTTTCATATACCAGAAATGTTTGAAGCTACTGACTGAATGAAAGGAGCTGGCATCTCACTCTCTTTGAATCTTCTTTATCATGCTAGGATTAGCAGGAAAAAGCAAAAAATTTCAGAATTGCACCGTGCAATGTGGAGATATTACTGTTGTGCATTTACAATATTCATTGATTTTTGCCATTGAAAAACATGTTTTTCATATACCAGAAATGTTTGAAGCTACTGACTGAATGAAAGGAGCTGGCATCTCACTCTCTTTGAATCTTCTTTATCATGCTAGGATTAACAGGAAAAAGCTAAAAATTTCAGAATTGCACCGTGCAATGTGGAGATATTACTGTTTGTGCATTTACAATATTCATTGATTTTTGCCATTGAAAAACATGTTTTTCATATACCAGAAATGTTTGAAGCTACTGACTGAATGAAAGGAGCTGGCATCTCACTCTCTTTGAATCTTCTTTATCATGCTAGGATTAGCAGGAAAAAGCAAAAAATTTCAGAATTGCACCTTGCAATGTGGAGATATTACTGTTTGTGCATTTACAATATTCATTGATTTTTGCCATTGAAAAACATGTTTTTCATATACCAGAAATGTTTGAAGCTACTGACTGAATGAAAGGAGCTGGCATCTCACTCTCTTTGAATCTTCTTTATCATGCTAGGATTAGCAGGAAAAAGCTAAAAATTTCAGAATTGCACCTTGCAATGTGGAGATATTACTGTTTGTGCATTTACAATATTCATTGATTTTTGCCATTGAAAAACATGTTTTTCATATACCAGAAATGTTTGAAGCTACTGACTGAATGAAAGGAGCTGGCATCTCACTCTCTTTGAATCTTCTTTATCATGCTAGGATTAACAGGAAAAAGCAAAAAATTTCAGAATTGCACCGTGCAATGTGGAGATATTACTGTTTGTGCATTTACAATATTCATTGATTTTTGCCATTGAAAAACATGTTTTTCATATACCAGAAATGTTTGAAGCTACTGACTGAATGAAAGGAGCTGGCATCTCACTCTCTTTGAATCTTCTTTATCATGCTAGGATTAGCAGGAAAAAGCAAAAAATTTCAGAATTGCACCTTGCAATGTGGAGATATTACTGTTTGTGCATTTACAATATTCATTGATTTTTGCCATTGAAAAACATGTTTTTCATATACCAGAAATGTTTGAAGCTACTGACTGAATGAAAGGAGCTGGCATCTCACTCTCTTTGAATCTTCTTTATCATGCTAGGATTAGCAGGAAAAAGCTAAAAATTTCAGAATTGCACATTGCAATGTGGAGATATTACTGTTTGTGCATTTACAATATTCATTGATTTTTGCCATTGAAAAACATGTTTTTCATATACCAGAAATGTTTGAAGCTACTGACTGAATGAAAGGAGCTGGCATCTCACTCTCTTTGAATCTTCTTTATCATGCTAGGATTAACAGGAAAAAGCTAAAAATTTCAGAATTGCACCGTGCAATGTGGAGATATTACTGTTTGTGCATTTACAATATTCATTGATTTTTGCCATTGAAAAACATGTTTTTCATATACCAGAAATGTTTGAAGCTACTGACTGAATGAAAGGAGCTGGCATCTCACTCTCTTTGAATCTTCTTTATCATGCTAGGATTAGCAGGAAAAAGCTAAAAATTTCAGAATTGCACCGTGCAATGTGGAGATATTACTGTTTGTGCATTTACAATATTCATTGATTTTTGCCATTGAAAAACATGTTTTTCATATACCAGAAATGTTTGAAGCTACTGACTGAATGAAAGGAGCTGGCATTTCACTCTCTTTGAATCTTCTTTATCATGCTAGGATTAACAGGAAAAAGCTAAAAATTTCAGAATTGCACCGTGCAATGTGGAGATATTACTGTTTGTGCATTTACAATATTCATTGATTTTTGCCATTGAAAAACATGTTTTTCATATACCAGAAATGTTTGAAGCTACTGACTGAATGAAAGGAGCTGGCATCTCACTCTCTTTGAATCTTCTTTATCATGCTAGGATTAGCAGGAAAAAGCAAAAAATTTCAGAATTGCACCGTGCAATGTGGAGATATTACTGTTTGTGCATTTACAATATTCATTGATTTTTGCCATTGAAAAACATGTTTTTCATATACCAGAAATGTTTGAAGCTACTGACTGAATGAAAGGAGCTGGCATCTCACTCTCTTTGAATCTTCTTTATCATGCTAGGATTAGCAGGAAAAAGCTAAAAATTTCAGAATTGCACCTTGCAATGTGGAGATATTACTGTTTGTGCATTTACAATATTCATTGATTTTTGCCATTGAAAAACGTCCAGAAATGTTTGAAGCTACTGACTGAATGAAAGGAGCTGGCATCTCACTCTCTTTGAATCTTCTTTATCATGCTAGGATTAACAGGAAAAAGCTAAAAATTTCAGAATTGCACCTTGCAATGTGGAGATATTACTGTTTGTGCATTTACAATATTCATTGATTTTTGCCATTGAAAAACATGTTTTTCATATACCAGAAATGTTTGAAGCTACTGACTGAATGAAAGGAGCTGGCATCTCACTCTCTTTGAATCTTCTTTATCATGCTAGGATTAGCAGGAAAAAGCTAAAAATTTCAGAATTGCACCGTGCAATGTGGAGATATTACTGTTTGTGCATTTACAATATTCATTGATTTTTGCCATTGAAAAACATGTTTTTCATATACCAGAAATGTTTGAAGCTACTGACTGAATGAAAGGAGCTGGCATCTCACTCTCTTTGAATCTTCTTTATCATGCTAGGATTAACAGGAAAAAGCTAAAAATTTCAGAATTGCACCGTGCAATGTGGAGATATTACTGTTTGTGCATTTACAATATTCATTGATTTTTGCCATTGAAAAACATGTTTTTCATATACCAGAAATGTTTGAAGCTACTGACTGAATGAAAGGAGCTGGCATCTCACTCTCTTTGAATCTTCTTTATCATGCTAGGATTAACAGGAAAAAGCTAAAAATTTCAGAATTGCACCGTGCAATGTGGAGATATTACTGTTTGTGCATTTACAATATTCATTGATTTTTGCCATTGAAAAACGTCCAGAAATGTTTGAAGCTACTGACTGAATGAAAGGAGCTGGCATCTCACTCTCTTTGAATCTTCTTTATCATGCTAGGATTAACAGGAAAAAGCTAAAAATTTCAGAATTGCACCGTGCAATGTGGAGATATTACTGTTTGTGCATTTACAATATTCATTGATTTTTGCCATTGAAAAACATGTTTTTCATATACCAGAAATGTTTGAAGCTACTGACTGAATGAAAGGAGCTGGCATCTCACTCTCTTTGAATCTTCTTTATCATGCTAGGATTAGCAGGAAAAAGCTAAAAATTTCAGAATTGCACCTTGCAATGTGGAGATATTACTGTTTGTGCATTTACAATATTCATTGATTTTTGCCATTGAAAAACGTCCAGAAATGTTTGAAGCTACTGACTGAATGAAAGGAGCTGGCATCTCACTCTCTTTGAATCTTCTTTATCATGCTAGGATTAGCAGGAAAAAGCTAAAAATTTCAGAATTGCACCTTGCAATGTGGAGATATTACTGTTTGTGCATTTACAATATTCATTGATTTTTGCCATTGAAAAACATGTTTTTCATATACCAGAAATGTTTGAAGCTACTGACTGAATGAAAGGAGCTGGCATCTCACTCTCTTTGAATCTTCTTTATCATGCTAGGATTAGCAGGAAAAAGCTAAAAATTTCAGAATTGCACCGTGCAATGTGGAGATATTACTGTTTGTGCATTTACAATATTCATTGATTTTTGCCATTGAAAAACATGTTTTTCATATACCAGAAATGTTTGAAGCTACTGACTGAATGAAAGGAGCTGGCATCTCACTCTCTTTGAATCTTCTTTATCATGCTAGGATTAACAGGAAAAAGCTAAAAATTTCAGAATTGCACCGTGCAATGTGGAGATATTACTGTTTGTGCATTTACAATATTCATTGATTTTTGCCATTGAAAAACATGTTTTTCATATACCAGAAATGTTTGAAGCTACTGACTGAATGAAAGGAGCTGGCATCTCACTCTCTTTGAATCTTCTTTATCATGCTAGGATTAACAGGAAAAAGCAAAAAATTTCAGAATTGCACCTTGCAATGTGGAGATATTACTGTTTGTGCATTTACAATATTCATTGATTTTTGCCATTGAAAAACATGTTTTTCATATACCAGAAATGTTTGAAGCTACTGACTGAATGAAAGGAGCTGGCATCTCACTCTCTTTGAATCTTCTTTATCATGCTAGGATTAGCAGGAAAAAGCTAAAAATTTCAGAATTGCACCTTGCAATGTGGAGATATTACTGTTTGTGCATTTACAATATTCATTGATTTTTGCCATTGAAAAACGTCCAGAAATGTTTGAAGCTACTGACTGAATGAAAGGAGCTGGCATCTCACTCTCTTTGAATCTTCTTTATCATGCTAGGATTAACAGGAAAAAGCTAAAAATTTCAGAATTGCACCGTGCAATGTGGAGATATTACTGTTTGTGCATTTACAATATTCATTGATTTTTGCCATTGAAAAACATGTTTTTCATATACCAGAAATGTTTGAAGCTACTGACTGAATGAAAGGAGCTGGCATCTCACTCTCTTTGAATCTTCTTTATCATGCTAGGATTAGCAGGAAAAAGCTAAAAATTTCAGAATTGCACCTTGCAATGTGGAGATATTACTGTTTGTGCATTTACAATATTCATTGATTTTTGCCATTGAAAAACGTCCAGAAATGTTTGAAGCTACTGACTGAATGAAAGGAGCTGGCATCTCACTCTCTTTGAATCTTCTTTATCATGCTAGGATTAGCAGGAAAAAGCTAAAAATTTCAGAATTGCACCTTGCAATGTGGAGATATTACTGTTTGTGCATTTACAATATTCATTGATTTTTGCCATTGAAAAACATGTTTTTCATATACCAGAAATGTTTGAAGCTACTGACTGAATGAAAGGAGCTGGCATCTCACTCTCTTTGAATCTTCTTTATCATGCTAGGATTAGCAGGAAAAAGCAAAAAATTTCAGAATTGCACCTTGCAATGTGGAGATATTACTGTTTGTGCATTTACAATATTCATTGATTTTTGCCATTGAAAAACATGTTTTTCATATACCAGAAATGTTTGAAGCTACTGACTGAATGAAAGGAGCTGGCATCTCACTCTCTTTGAATCTTCTTTATCATGCTAGGATTAGCAGGAAAAAGCTAAAAATTTCAGAATTGCACCTTGCAATGTGGAGATATTACTGTTTGTGCATTTACAATATTCATTGATTTTTGCCATTGAAAAACATGTTTTTCATATACCAGAAATGTTTGAAGCTACTGACTGAATGAAAGGAGCTGGCATCTCACTCTCTTTGAATCTTCTTTATCATGCTAGGATTAACAGGAAAAAGCAAAAAATTTCAGAATTGCACCGTGCAATGTGGAGATATTACTGTTTGTGCATTTACAATATTCATTGATTTTTGCCATTGAAAAACATGTTTTTCATATACCAGAAATGTTTGAAGCTACTGACTGAATGAAAGGAGCTGGCATCTCACTCTCTTTGAATCTTCTTTATCATGCTAGGATTAGCAGGAAAAAGCAAAAAATTTCAGAATTGCACCTTGCAATGTGGAGATATTACTGTTTGTGCATTTACAATATTCATTGATTTTTGCCATTGAAAAACATGTTTTTCATATACCAGAAATGTTTGAAGCTACTGACTGAATGAAAGGAGCTGGCATCTCACTCTCTTTGAATCTTCTTTATCATGCTAGGATTAGCAGGAAAAAGCTAAAAATTTCAGAATTGCACCTTGCAATGTGGAGATATTACTGTTTGTGCATTTACAATATTCATTGATTTTTGCCAGTGAAAAACATGTTTTTCATATACCAGAAATGTTTGAAGCTACTGACTGAATGAAAGGAGCTGGCATCTCACTCTCTTTGAATCTTCTTTATCATGCTAGGATTAACAGGAAAAAGCTAAAAATTTCAGAATTGCACCGTGCAATGTGGAGATATTACTGTTTGTGCATTTAAAATATTCATTGATTTTTGCCATTGAAAAACATGTTTTTCATATACAGAAATGTTTGAAGCTACTGACTGAATGAAAGGAGCTGGCATCTCACTCTCTTTGAATCTTCTTTATCATGCTAGGATTAGCAGGAAAAAGCTAAAAATTTCAGAATTGCACCGTGCAATGTGGAGATATTACTGTTTGTGCATTTACAATATTCATTGATTTTTGCCATTGAAAAACATGTTTTCATATACCAGAAATGTTTGAAGCTACTGACTGAATGAAAGGAGCTGGCATCTCACTCTCTTTGAATCTTCTTTATCATGCTAGGATTAGCAGGAAAAAGCAAAAAATTTCAGAATTGCACCGTGCAATGTGGAGATATTACTGTTTGTGCATTTACAATATTCATTGATTTTTGCCATTGAAAAACATGTTTTTCATATACCAGAAATGTTTGAAGCTACTGACTGAATGAAAGGAGCTGGCATCTCACTCTCTTTGAATCTTCTTTATCATGCTAGGATTAGCAGGAAAAAGCTAAAAATTTCAGAATTGCACCTTGCAATGTGGAGATATTACTGTTTGTGCATTTACAATATTCATTGATTTTTGCCATTGAAAAACGTCCAGAAATGTTTGAAGCTACTGACTGAATGAAAGGAGCTGGCATCTCACTCTCTTTGAATCTTCTTTATCATGCTAGGATTAACAGGAAAAAGCTAAAAATTTCAGAATTGCACCTTGCAATGTGGAGATATTACTGTTTGTGCATTTACAATATTCATTGATTTTTGCCATTGAAAAACATGTTTTTCATATACCAGAAATGTTTGAAGCTACTGACTGAATGAAAGGAGCTGGCATCTCACTCTCTTTGAATCTTCTTTATCATGCTAGGATTAGCAGGAAAAAGCTAAAAATTTCAGAATTGCACCGTGCAATGTGGAGATATTACTGTTTGTGCATTTACAATATTCATTGATTTTTGCCATTGAAAAACATGTTTTTCATATACCAGAAATGTTTGAAGCTACTGACTGAATGAAAGGAGCTGGCATCTCACTCTCTTTGAATCTTCTTTATCATGCTAGGATTAACAGGAAAAAGCTAAAAATTTCAGAATTGCACCGTGCAATGTGGAGATATTACTGTTTGTGCATTTACAATATTCATTGATTTTTGCCATTGAAAAACATGTTTTTCATATACCAGAAATGTTTGAAGCTACTGACTGAATGAAAGGAGCTGGCATCTCACTCTCTTTGAATCTTCTTTATCATGCTAGGATTAACAGGAAAAAGCAAAAAATTTCAGAATTGCACCGTGCAATGTGGAGATATTACTGTTTGTGCATTTACAATATTCATTGATTTTTGCCATTGAAAAACATGTTTTTCATATACCAGAAATGTTTGAAGCTACTGACTGAATGAAAGGAGCTGGCATCTCACTCTCTTTGAATCTTCTTTATCATGCTAGGATTAACAGGAAAAAGCAAAAAATTTCAGAATTGCACCTTGCAATGTGGAGATATTACTGTTTGTGCATTTACAATATTCATTGATTTTTGCCATTGAAAAACGTCTCCAGAAATGTTTGAAGCTACTGACTGAATGAAAGGAGCTGGCATCTCACTCTCTTTGAATCTTCTTTATCATGCTAGGATTAGCAGGAAAAAGCTAAAAATTTCAGAATTGCACCTTGCAATGTGGAGATATTACTGTTTGTGCATTTACAATATTCATTGATTTTTGCCATTGAAAAACATGTTTTTCATATACCAGAAATGTTTGAAGCTACTGACTGAATGAAAGGAGCTGGCATCTCACTCTCTTTGAATCTTCTTTATCATGCTAGGATTAGCAGGAAAAAGCTAAAAATTTCAGAATTGCACCGTGCAATGTGGAGATATTACTGTTTGTGCATTTACAATATTCATTGATTTTTGCCATTGAAAAACATGTTTTTCATATACCAGAAATGTTTGAAGCTACTGACTGAATGAAAGGAGCTGGCATCTCACTCTCTTTGAATCTTCTTTATCATGCTAGGATTAGCAGGAAAAAGCTAAAAATTTCAGAATTGCACCGTGCAATGTGGAGATATTACTGTTTGTGCATTTACAATATTCATTGATTTTTGCCATTGAAAAACATGTTTTTCATATACCAGAAATGTTTGAAGCTACTGACTGAATGAAAGGAGCTGGCATCTCACTCTCTTTGAATCTTCTTTATCATGCTAGGATTAACAGGAAAAAGCAAAAATTTTTCATATACCAGAAATATTTGAAGCTACTGACTGAATGAAAGGAGCTGGCATCTCACTCTCTTTGAATCTTCTTTATCATGCTAGGATTAGCAGGAAAAAGCTAAAAATTTCAGAATTGCACCTTGCAATGTGGAGATATTACTGTTTGTGCATTTACAATATTCATTGATTTTTGCCATTGAAAAAGTCCAGAAATGTTTGAAGCTACTGGACTGAATGAAAGGAGCTGGCATCTCACTCTCTTTGAATCTTCTTTATCATGCTAGGATTAACAGGAAAAAGCTAAAAATTTCAGAATTGCACCGTGCAATGTGGAGATATTACTGTTTTGTGCATTTACAATATTCATTGATTTTTGCATTGAAAACATGTTTTTCATATACCAGAAAATGTTGAAGCTACTGACTGATGAAAGGAGCTGGCATCTCACTCTCTTTGAATCTTCTTTATCATGCTAGGATTAGCAGGAAAAAGCTAAAAATTTCAGATTGCACCTTGGCAATGTGGAGCTATTACTGTTTGTGCATTTACAATATTCATTGATTTTTGCCATTGAAAAAACGTCCAGAAATGTTTGAAGCTACTGACTGAATGAAAGGAGCTGGCATCTCACTCTCTTTGAATCTTCTT